>NW_020447564.1:934074-975816 GCF_003343035.1 Apteryx rowi
GGCAGCGGCGCAGCCGAGAGGCCGGGCCCGGCGAAGGCCGCGCTGGGCCTCTCGCCGCTCCGGGAGACCCGCCCGGCTGTGGGGGACGAAGCGGCGCTGCCCGGCGGCTCTGCCCCGCCGCTCAGCGGCGCCGGGGCGGCGGGGAAGAGCGGTCCGTGGCGTATCGGGGCGGGGGAAGGGGGGTGCAGGACGTGGGGAGCCCGCGGCCTCGCCGGCCAGCGGGGAACCGTCCGCTGCCGCGGCCCGGGGAGGCTTCTCAGGGCGCGCAGCTGCTAGCGCTGACTGTTTTTTATTACATTACATTACGTTACATTTATTACTAACGTTTTCCTAGGCACCGCTGATATAATGCAGAGTAAATACAGGGAAAAAAAAGCAGTGAATTAGTATCGACAGTCATATCCACATTTCTACCAGGAAACAAATGTTAAAAAGAAATAAGGCTTAATTCTAGTTAATGAGAAATGACTGACGGTTCTCTTGGCAGTCATAAGAATTAGCTTGTCTAATTAATGCAAATTTTCTGTACATCATTTGGATTTTATGAATCTTGAAAATATTTTTAGCATTGCTGTTTGTGGCCTGCTTTCATTCATCACCACCGCCGTTATATATGCAAGAGAAGGGATTTTAATCAGTGTAACTTACACGTTAGCTGTTTCCACAGTGCAGCGTAGTGTTACAAGGTGTTCTTCTGTGTGGCGTACCAGGGGACAGCAAACTGACTTCATCTAGCTATATGACTATACTGAGTTGAGTTTTACAGATAGTATCTCTACTTGGGGGTATCTGTTGTGGAATAGAGCTTTGACAAAGACTTCAAAAATAGTGAATGTCTGTAAGAAATGATCTGCTGGATCAGCCCAGTATTCTTTCACCTGACAATTGCAATAGAAAATGCTAATTATAGAAAGCTTGTTAGCTTAAGCATTTTCTGCTGCCTATTCTTCATGTAATTGTCCATTATCTATAATTGTTGGGGTTGGGATGCTAGAGTGATTCCTGCTCGGTTGTTTTGGTATCTGTTTATGGCTCTCTTGTCCATGAATTTGTCTAATTCTATTTTGAATCTGATCTGTCTGCTTTCACATCCTCCTGAGGTAGCAAGTTCTAGATGTTCACTACATAAAGAAGTACTTTCATGACCCATCCCCAAAAGAAATCAAGAAACAGTACCTGGAGGAAAGCAGCGTGGAATTCTCGGAGATAGAGATGGTTGAATCCTGATTGTCTTAAGTTTGTTGTAGAAAAGTGGAAAAGTAGCAGCAAGAAAAGAAGTTCACAGTGGAAATGTGACATTGATGATTGACATAGGTAAACATTCAAATACTTGTTTTTTTTCCAGGACTGGAAGAAACATTGTTGATTAGTTCAAAATTTAGCAACAAGAAGGCCACAACTTTACAGACAGTTAGGATGCCAAGGAGTAATGGTAAGTGTAACTTTGCTGCTGGAACACAGTCAAGTCCTATTTAACATATTTAATATAACTTACTCTAGCTTCAGTGAATCTTCAGGTATTTCCTTGCATTTATAAAGGGGGAAGCTCTTGTGTTCTGTTTCTGTTGGTGTTAGGTCCTCCCTTGCAGTTGCATGATTAACATGTGGGAGGTGCAAATGCAACTTCTGCAAAAAATCTAGATTTCGTGATGCTAGGCTTTATGGTTGCAAGTTTTAGGGACTTTGTTCTTACAGAAATACTCCCCCTGTCTGCATATAGTGAACTAGCTGGGTTGTACCTTAAGTCTTCATTTAGTCACCTGCTTTCAAATCGATATAGGATACACAGATCATTTTTGTAACTTAATTTTTAACAAAAATTATTAAGACAGGTTATATAACCTTTTGTTCATAATAAATTCATTTGAATGTATTAAGAAGTTTTTTTTTTAAACAAGCTATGTTCCTTTTTTCTTAGTCAAATCTACACATAGATAGCTAACATTCTCTTCAATGTAATTTCATATATACGAGTGGTGTAGTAATTATGTTTCTTTGAAAATTGTGTATACATATTTATTCAGAACTTGTTCTCTTCATGGAAAAAATACAAAAGTTCTTTAGTCACAGATTGCTTTCTTCCAGTATAATCAGAGTTGTTGCTTTTTATTGCTCAGGTCTCCTAATCTATCTTCAGAAGTAATTTGTCAGTATAGAATATTTGCTGCTATAAAAGCATTTTGCTTAAAATTTACATTGTCAAATTACTATATTTTTATTTGTGACTGAGCTGAGTTTTAAAAATAATAGAAGAACAAATTACTCAGTAATATCAAGTTCTTCCTTTGATATAAGTCTTTAGGAAGATGACAGTATTTCAAAGGTAGGTTATACCTATTAGACTTCTGCAGAACTTGTTCAGGGTAGTACAGTTTTACTTCAGGGGAAATGAAAACTAGAGAATGGATCATCTGCCATGTATAGGGGAAAGACTGTCTGAAGAAATTCTGGAAGCAGGTGAAGATACTCTCCTCCTCCATGGAAGGGAAATGGTGTGATTCTCTTAATGACAGTGATTATCTTAAAATTGCTGGGAAGTCCCACCAAGTTTAGAGAGAGATTTCTGCAGAGGATAAGTGCTTTATGCTCCAGCCTAGAGCATGTCTCTGTCCCACCATCTTAATTTCAGAGCCCCCTGTTGATACTGTATTACTTTCTTTTGTGTGACAGCATGACACCTATGACATTTGTTGCTGTAGCTAATTTTTCTGTCTTCTTTCAGTCTATACTTTAAGAAGGAAGAAAGAAGGACATAATTATATTTACATTGGAAATAATACTGATATTGAAATTTCTTAAGATGGCACTCAGAATGTTTTTAAAACAGTGGCATTTGTGAGCAAGTTTTCTTTAAACTAGCCACATTTTAAGAATCCAAATAGAATTGTTAAGTGATTTCTTACCGAACTACGTGTTAATGGATTCCATATCGTTTTGCAGTTTGTCTTGGGAAACTGAATACTGTAACAATCCCTCCTTTTAAAAAATCCTAAATATGGTAGACAGTTGGAAATTACAATTGAAATGGAATCTGTTTCGATGTTCAGATTTTTGTAGTGTAAGTGTATAAATTAACGTGTCGGTGTATATATGTGTATATGTATATGTATACACATATATACGTGTGTGTATATATATGTATGTGTATATATATCTACATATACACACACACTTTTTATATATGATAATTATTTCTGCTTTAGTTTTGGACAGAGTACAAAGCTTTCTACCACAGATGGCACATGCAAATGATGAGCTAAGAAGAAAAATGGTAACAGCACCAGCTCATCAGTTTGATATTGAAAATCTAGACAGTGCAACAGAAAAAGTTATAGAAATGGTAAGCATGTACTATATTTTTGATCTCATAAAGTAAATTGAGATGGAGTTAGAATAATTCTCTAACCTTAGAATGAACTAGTTTGATAGATAAGGCTAAGTCTTTACCATTTTAGTCTGAAATATGCAAATTGAAAGCCTAAGAGTAATAACTCACTTTCAGCTGCTCTTTGTAGGTATTTTTAGGCCTGGCTAAATAGACAAATACAAGCCCATTTATTCATATTCACATCAATATTCCCTTTCTCTTGTTAACTGGAATGCTGCAGCCATGTGCTCACTTAAGAAAATTGCAACCGAAACGGCTGTGATACATGCATGTATCTAATCATATGGCTGGAAGACTGCCTGTCCTAGACAAGTGCCTTCTGGTCTGCAGACTTGCAAGAAATAAGGCAGCCTGGGGTTGGTCTGTGAGCTGTCAGAACAACTTACTGGCCACAGGTTGGATTCAGAGTTCTTGCAGATTGTATCCAACCTGCATGCTGTAAGTTGTCCAGCACTGGTATTGTTTGAAAGAATTCCAACAGATCATGAAAACTGTTTGTTTCAATATGCTCAGGTGGAATGAGTGACTTGGACAGAAAAGATTTTTCATGTGACAGTGTCTGACAAGTGTCTTGGCTTTATAATAAACAAATAAGCCAAGAGACATGGTGATTAATAGCATAACGCTATTTGCAGATCACCGAAGAAATTTACTAACATCTCAGTTCCTGTATGTTGCTTTGCAGCACGCAGCGGGTTTTTGAGGTATGGATCATCAGTTTAAGACAAATGTTTTCAGAGAGAAAAGAATACCTCAAAAATCATGGTACTGCAAATGGAAATATATGATCACTTTTGCTTTAAAAAATGTCATGGTGGTCTAGATGACTTGCTGTTTTGCAGTAGTTATAGTACCATGACTGATACTAGATTATAAGATAATTATATTAATATTTATACATGCATATGTTTGTATATGTATCATGATCCCTGATGCATTAAATGGTTTGAATTCTTCACTGAAAATTACAGCTTTGATGCCTCTGCTCATTAATTTAAGAATCTGATTTAGATTATCCGAGTTCAGCTATGTACTCATTTCTCTGGTAATGATATACAAATGCTCTGATATTTGCTATGGGGCATAATAATTACATTTTAAAAATACTGGATATGTGTTTTATAATCCCACAAGAACCCAGAAGTCTTTCTAATTGGGGTTGTGGAGTTTTCTTATGGTAGTAGGGTTGTTTATATGTTTGTTTTACTTTTTAATCAAATGTTAGGTGCTATATTGAAATGTATAATATGTTAACTTAAGGTCTTCCCCCCCCCCCCAGAATGTGGCTTTAGTTGAACTGAGTGGTTCTGATACGGATGAAGAGGTATCAGTCTCAGAAGATGACTCAGAATCTGAAGATGACTGTACAACTGATGAAGTGACAATAGACAACATTAAGTTTCCCAAACAAAAGGGAGAAAAGGGCAAAATAGAAATTTTGGACAGCAAAGTGAATGAGTAAATCCGTTTGTATTTTACTTTTTTGTGAACAAATCATGCTTTCTGACTTTGAAGACTTGACCCTTAAACTGCCTTGTTTCCCAATGCGACATCCACCAGGATCATGGGAAATGCTGTAGTTTATGTGGTTGGGAATGCAGTATCCACTTGGACGATTGTTTACTTATAGTTCTGAGGCAAGCTGCATCTCTGAAGAATTATTGTCTTATTCCTCAAATGACATGGAAATGAGCTTCACCAGGAAGTCAGCCTAAGAAAGCGGCTGGAAGTGAGGCACTTGAGCAGGAAGGCATGCTGCGGAGCTAGTTAAGAAGTAGAATTCTTGGCCTGTTGCCTTGTTGAAAAAAGGTCTCTGTACTGTGGTAGAAAGAGTTTTTGCCTAAGGAAGAGGGAAGAGGTAACTAGAAGAAAAGCTTTGTTTTTTATATTCATTGTCCTCTGAAGTGTTATGTACATGTCTTCAATATTAAACATTATCTTAAAGTACATTTGAGGTATGTCTACATTGCAGTCATGATAGTAACTGCTGTACACTAGAGTAGTGGCTGAGGTCATTTCAAGATAAGGTAGTATGTGTAAGAACAGCATTTGAACCAGCCATGACTCAAGAGAAAATTCAGCAAACTCTCTTGGCTTTCTTGGCCTGCACTGAGCTTTGTATGGGTAGATCTATAGATCTGTGTATGCGTAGATTGCTGCTAGTCCCTAAACCAGCTTTGTATCAGCAATAATGTTTGTGGCTGTAGTGTAGATACCCTCAGAGCTTAAAGGGTCGAGTCTATCTCTGTGGTGTTGCAATTGTTTTAAATCTCACTTTTCATCTCCCACTTTCCCTGCCACATACTTCCATCCTCTCCATTTTGTTGACAACTGTCCTTTCCAGAATAAAAAGACTTGTACTTAGATTAGCTTGACGCAATTGTGGAATCATAGTCAGTGAATGTATGTGTCATTCATACTTACCTGAGATTGATAAAAAGCAATGATTTGGACTGTTGTATTTACCTTAGAGATCGTTTTGCATTTCAGAAGTATCTGTGATGCTCCTGGATATCATCATTTGTTTCTTAAACTTTGTATTTTCTACACCATTAAAATAAAATTTTCTATACTGTATTTGCTCAAATATTAGACTTCAAACATTGTGACTTGAAACCTGCAATTAATTATACAATTATTTTGAATCTCATACTTAAATCTTGAATTTTCTTTAAAGATCTGTTTATGGAATATTTGGGTTAGGAAATAATATGGATTCTAGTCTTCCTTTCACAATATGGATTCTTAAAAATGTGAGGAGGGCATGGTTTACTGGGATTATCTGATTAAATCACAGAATATTTTGGAGGATGGGAAGGATGGAAAGCAAGCAGTGAGACTGCTATTTTTGATGGCAGCCCACAGATCAGATTAAGCTTTGGGTGGAGATGTACTCTTAAGAGCAAGCAGTTTTAAGCAGGCGTAGTTTGTTAGATAGAGTCTTGATCTGTATGGAAAGCTTCTATTCAAATTGAAAAAAAGTTTGAAGGCCACTGTCTTAACTCAGTCATTTTTACAAGAGATTTTTCCAGAGATTAGAAAAAATGAAAGTATGAAATATGAGTAAGCGTTCTATATAAAACAGTGATAACAGTCCATGTGCACAGACACAAAAAGTGATTTTAATCTGTTAATGTAACCACCTTTCAAATTGCAGGCAGATTCCATATCACACATTCATATCAACAAAAGGATAGAAAATATTTTCAGTAATTTTAGCTTGATATGCATAGTTTAACACCAATGTTGAACTCTGTATGTACTATACAAAGATCATAGTAAGTGCACTTTCTTGCATTTATTTACTTCTTATGGCACAAAGGTTTTCTGTACTGCTGAAGAATCACCAGAGCAGAATGTTTAATTGCTACTGTAAAACTTGAACCAGTTTGTAGCAAAAAATGGCATAATATACATATTTTAGTTCAACTTTGAGAGAAGCCTTATGATTAAAGATTTAAAATGATCATGTAAATATTATGTTCACACAAATATAAAAGTAGGCATGTGAGAACACATTTTTCAGTTGTATTAAAAAAAAAAAAAAGCCCAAACACTTTCTTTTTCCTGCTTGTGCTAATAACTGTTACTGTTGCTGGATAATTTAAATAATTTCAGATTAATTGTCAAATGCTTTCATCTTTCAGTGAGACTAAAATCTGGACCTGATTTATTTATACTTATGCTTGGATTGGGTGTATTTGTTTTGTTAGTTTTACCACTTTGGACAGCACATCCCAGGCATTGTATGAAGTGCTTCATGGAGTCCTTAAGACTAAAACTCAGCCAATTTACTTCCAAGGGAGATAGTTACTTTAATATTCCACAGTGATAGCCTTGGTTCTAAGATATTCATGAAGAGCTTCTTCACCTGTAAGAGCACAATATTAACCAATTAGAACAGCAGCTAAATGAATGTTGTCAGCCTTTAGCCATATTACAAAAATTCACAACACTAGCCAATATTTTGAGTCCTTAAGGAATGACGACAACCTGATTAACTTACCCTTCTGCTGAGATTTACAGAACTGGTTTGACAAGGAAAGGTCAAAGCCAACAAATGTGGAAAGAAAAAGGAGCTGGAATTTAAAAAGGGAGCTACCTGTGTGGGATTAAACAGCAGCAGTTTCTAGTTGGCCGTTGTGGCTGATAGTGGAATTTGAAGAAGTCTGGTTTGCCTAGAATATGTTACGTCTCTGTGTATAGATTCTGTGCGAAGGTTCTTAATTATTTTTCTTTTTTTTTTCCCCCGATAATATTAATCGTTTTGGTTTCAGGAAATGTTTGCTACTTGTTAGAGATTCCAAAGGGAAAATCGGTTGTGTCACTACGAAAAAACCTTTTCTTTAACTTTTCTTTGCTATGAGGCTTGATCTGTACAGACTTGTAAAGCTTCTTTGACAGACTAGATCTGGCTTTTTTTTGTGAAAGAAACAAGTTTTATGCAGTCTTGCTCTGGGCCCACTGGCAAATTTTTATCATGTTTTAAGGCATAATAACGGAAGGAATTTCCCATGTTCTTACAAGTTTAGAGGAGAGACCTAAGTTAGTGTTCTTTCTGAGGGAAAGGAAAGGAGACTTTGGCCCATACCTTTCGTTGCTTGACAGCAGCTGGTAGCCTGTACACAGCTCTGGACAAGCTGTCATTTGACCACTTCAAGAGGAATTGAAAAGGAATATTCTGTGTGCCATCGAGGTATTTAGGAAATGTACAGGAAAGGGTGAAGTGGAGGTAGTGAGGCAGGAATTCTGTAGGGATGGGAGCGGAGAGGAACCAGCTCACTGCAACTGGAGGAATATAGGAGATGCAGGGCACATACCCATAGCTCAGATTTTACTAGTTGTACTGTTCACAGAGACACTTTTTTTGTCATTGATTTGGACTGTCTGATGAAAAATGGGGGACAACTTACCTAAATCTTTTCCAAAGCCAGATTGTTTAAATCCACCAAATGGTGCAGCGACATCAGTTTTGTTGTACGTGTTAATAAAAACTGTTCCAGCTTCTAGCTTTTCACTTATATAGAGAGCTTTGCTTATGTCTCTCGTGAAAACTCCTGAGGCTAAACCATATTCTGTGGAATTTGCCCGTCTTAGCACTCCATCAATGTCCCTATGGGGGGAAAGAATTGATTTAATTGCTGGTAGGTAAAACAAACAAGTGTTAACAACCTTCCACCGTCGATTTCAATTTCATACTTCTTTCCAGTTCGCTTCTTTAAGGACACCATTTAATAACTACTAATCTGTGTATCAGTCCATCAGATTTATGGAAGTTCATGCCATTGCTTCAAACTTGTAAAGCTTGTAAGTTTACATTTCAGTGGTTGAGATTTACACTCAGAAATGTCAAAAGGGAAATTGCATTATGCATACCATCTCTGTGCAGCTGCAGTACAAGACGGGGAATAGGGCAATACCAAAATACTTGTAAAGCAGAGCTATGCAGCAGATTATGAATCAGTTTGCTAAAACCTGGCCCCACTTTACAAGTTAGTGGGGAATAAATGCTGAAACTGAGACTTCTGTTGTGATGCATCTTTTCAGACCATGTCTAGAGTGCTATTTTCTTTATGTATCTCATCTCCCTATAGCTTCAAAATCCATAATAATTTAAAAAATCAAAAAACTTAATATAGTCCCTTATCACTAATATAGTTGCTTATCATACATAATTTATAGATGTGAAGGGTTGTCTATGTGGTCAGTCCTTACCTGCATTTTCAAACTGCAGAAAAATGAAATCTGGTGGAAATAGTTATATGAAGTTTATATATAGTTTTTTTATTTAATCTGTTTGTAAAATTCATTCCTACGATTTGGAATGAAAGCCATTATTACTGGCAGTCTACAAAATATATAGAGCGATTTTCATCTATAACAGTAATGTGCCAGTGTTATATAATACACAACAATGTTATGCAGTCCTTTGTGACGAGAAGAATAAGCAATTCCATTGGAAAAATACATGTTTTGTAATATGATCAAGGTATTGCAATTATCATGTCACCTTCAGTAAATAAGACTCAATATTCACAGAATCACAGAGGTTGGAAGGGACCTCTGGAGATCATCTAGTCCAACCCCCCTGCTCAAGCAGGGTCACCTAGAGCACATTGCACAGGATTGTGTCCAGGCGTGTTTTGAATAGCTCCAGAGAAGGAGACTCCACMACYTCTCKGGGCAACCTGTTCCAGTGCTCTGTCACCCTCACAGTGAAAAAGTTTTTCCTCATGTTCAGATGGAATTGTCTGTGTTTCAGTTTGTGCCCGTTGCCTCTTGTCCTGTCACTGGGCACCACTGAAAAGAGTCTGGTCTCATCCTCTCGACACCCTCCCTTCAGATACTTGTACGCATTGATAAGATCTCCTCTCAGCCTTCTCTTCTCCAGGCTGAACAGGCCCAGCTCTCTCAGCCTTTCCTCATAAGAGAGATGCTCCAGTCCCCTAATCATCTTTGTAGCACATTGTTAAGGGGTGGCATTTAGGGTTGCATAGTATCCCCTACTGCACTGCTATGGCATTAATTTTGTGTTGACATGGAGAAGGATACCCCCAAAAGTGTGTTTACTTAGAATTTAACTGGAAGAGAATCTAAGGATTCAGCCTGGTCTTACAAGATTTAACAAAATCATACTATTGGATATTCTGATTATGTTATTTTTACATTTTGAGTGAAAATGAGAAAATAAAGTTTCTAATAGTAACCAGAAGAGAACATACCCATTTTTAAATTTAGAAATTACCATCACGGGACCAAAGGACTCTTCCTGGGCAATATACATATGGTCTTCAACATCTGTGAATACTGTGGGTTCCATGAAGAAACCTAAACAGAGGATAGGGCATCATTTGAGCATGAAAATACTTCTCTGTTTGTGTTGTCCAGGCCATCGCTTTTCCATACTTTGAGGGGAGCCCAAGTCATAGGCATGTTGAGACTTGAAACAGAAATATTAAGATTGATATGACTGAAGTAATGAGTATGAATGGAAATGCATGTGTGTGAGCACTAAAGAAACAGCAGAACAAGGGTTAAAAAAATGGCCTGTATTGATCACAGCAGTAACGTGTGTTGTTCATATCAAGACCTGAAGGCCAGCACCCCACCGCCAGGTGACTTCCCAATGGAAGACCCTGGACTTGGGCAGGAAAGTGGCAGCAAGGTTACAAGGTATCAACAGGACTGTCTGCAGGACTGTAGCCATAAAGATCTGTTACATTCCAAACACGGAAAAACATGTGATGGGCAGCAACTTTGCCTAAGATTTATGGAGACTGAAGTAAGGAAAATTCTGAAGGAAAGGGCCAACCCATGACAGCTGTTGATTTCTGCTGGGTGTAAAAGACGTGTCCAAAACCTAGTTCATCATTGCTAATGAGGAAGAGCCCAGGAGTCACAGGACTTCATAGCTGGCATCCCTTACTGTCCCTGTGTTGCACACAAGTGATTCTGGCCAGACCTCTTCTACACCTACATCTGGGTGTGTGAGTGTATTTGAGTGTGAGTGGGTAAAATCAACATATTTTGAGATTTTGTATATTTGCCTTCCCCTTCCATAAGATTTCTCATTAAATTTATTCCATCAATTTCCTAGAGCTATACATTTTCTCTTTCATTTTGTTTGGGGACGCAATCATTATGTTTTGAAATTGATGCAGATGTTTCTCTTTCATTACTGATACAGGACAGATGTCCACAAGAAAATGTTTGCTCTTATGCCTGCCCATCAAACTTAGCATTCTTTACATAGCAAAAAATGCTTTTGATCATAATTCCTGACGCTGATTCTGCAAGCAAGGTACCTCAAACAGCTTTAGTGTTTTGTCAATATAATTGGATACAACTACATTTATGGCTCTTGCTAGTTCAGTGATGTTGCAGAAACGATCCCAGTGCCCCCCAAATAACAGCACTTGATTCTGAGTCAACTTCATATGCTATGCTTCAGTTGCCCAACTTCTCTTGATATGGGAGTTGGAAGCCCTGTTTTCAAGTGTCATCCTGGGCTTACCTGGTACTGTTTCCACGATATTGCTACTCTTTATTTAATGCAGTAGAGACAACCACATTTTATTTAAAGTGTAAGAATTCCAAACACCTTTGGGTAGTATTTTACCTGGTCTATTTACTTGTCTTCCTCCATATACTAGAGTGGCACCTTCTTTTACTCCAGTTTCACAATATTGCAGCAGCTTTTCCAAATGTGCTTTGTGATTTTGTGGACCATGATCTGTAGATCTATCAAGTGGGTCACCAATTTTCATCTTTTTTATTTCTTCCACCTATGGGTTATCCAATTAAAATGAAGTTACAAAATGTAGCAAATAAACAGTTGTTAAAGTGACCAGTGATTCTGGATGCTTCATTGTTTGTGCTATGAAGTTTGGCCCCAAGAAAGGGCTGAATTTTTAGAGGATGAAATGCTCATTGCCTTCTAAAATGATGCTCTGTAAAGTGTCTTATGCTTGATGCCCTCAATCGCTAGTTACTTCTGAAAGTTTTTCATGCTGTTTTCATGCATTCATTCCCTTCTGCTATTAAGATAGGCATGTAAAAAGTCAATTTTTACTGGTGGTGAATGAGTTATCACAATAATTTTCTTTTCTTGAGCTAGATAAATGAATTCTCCAATGGTACTACAAGGTGACTACTGGATTTTTAACAATGACAATTGTATGATTCCAGCTATGCTTCCAATATGCTCTTTTTTAAACTTCAAGCAGTCTTCAGTCACACTGATGTAAGTTCAGTGATTTTTTTAATCTTGCTTTCCTAGTCAAATACGAAATATCACTGATGGTGCAATATCTACTATGTCTCTTATCTGTGCATTTCTGATGAAAATATCTCCCTTCAGTGCCTCCCTTTCAACCCTGTAAGAGCTTCATGAGAAGCAGCATTGCCTATCATAAGCAGTAATGAGAAGTTAAACAACTAAAAATAACAAGAAATGTATGTGCCTATAAAACTAGTGGATCTTTGTGCCATAGCAAAGTATCTACTTAAACATTAGTCCTTAAATCTTACCACTTTTCTAACAAATTCATCATGGATTGATTCTTCCACAAACAGCCTGCCAGCAGCAATGCAGTTTTCTCCTTTGTTGAAATATACTGCTCCCATACCCTGATCAGGGAAAAAAAACACATTAATATTCATATGCATCCTTTTGTTCATTCTCCCTTTCATTTGGTTCCCTTGGGTTGCCCTCAAATGTAATGCTTTATTTAAACAGACATCATCAGTGCAAGAAGCAGGCTAGTCTTATAACTGGCAAACACTCTTCCATGGAGACAAATGGCTCAGGATGAACCCACTTGCGTTGCTCCTTCCATTTTCATAGCCTTCCACAGAAACACCGGCTGCAGCACCACGGAGAAGAGCGCTGACAGCAAGACCGACGAATATGAAACTGTGCTAATCCACTGAGCAATGCTGCTTGTGTTGATAGTTGCATGTAACTGGGTCAGTGTTATCTCACTCTAATCTGCAGAGAAGCTCCTATTTCCAGAACGTGGATTCAGACCCTGTGCTGTTTGTTCCTTTGTATTTACCAAGAACTGGTGCCTGCCACTGGTTCTCCAGGGGAGCAGGGAGGTGGGGGAAGAAAGAGCGGGACAACTAAAACTTCTGAACGCTTGTTTTCTGGCTGCTGCAAAGGTCTAGGGTCCTGCCACTAGCAGGTATGATTGGAATCATGTGCTAGTGTCAAGTATAGCCAAAACACATTGTTTCACAATCATTAAATGCCATCGATGTCACTTATATCTCAGGCAAACCTCTGCATCATTCCCTTCTTTTCCAGCTGAGAGCATTGGTGGGGCCAAGCAAGCACGCCGATTGCTGCATGTCAGCTTTTATTATTTTCCACATATACCTCACTGTGCAGTCACACAAACTCTTGTGCTTCCAAAAGAGGGTCTAAAAGTGGTGAAAATGCATAATAGCTTCTTCCCAGTAGCAGGAGCTGCTTAAGCCGGTTCAAGGAATTCATGGAATTAGCACTGTGGGTAAGTACAGCGTGGGAGACCTTTCTTTTGTTCTTAGTGAGCAAACTGTATTTGTTATCATTTTGATGAACCAGAACATGTGAACAGGAAATAAGCTCCTTAAATTTACTGAATTTCCTGTTTGCACAAATTATTTACAAATTTTAAACAAGTTACAGTTGGTCAGGAAGGTGGAGGTTATAGTGACTGATGGTGAATTACAAAGCACTATATGGCAGTATGGAGCTCACTAAATTTTGGCCCCCTTTTCAGGCTTTTATATTTGAAGCTTTTTTCTGAGTATCAAATTTTGACAGAAATCACTTTAATGTATAAACTTGGCTGGTGAAAATATTTTCTACCTATATTTTCTTATTTGGTTGTATTTTTTAATGTATCTTTCTTGTAGTACAGATCCCTGGCTTTATGATAGAGCATTAAAGGTTTAATTGTGCTGGCATAGAGAAACATCCTGTACAAAAAGAGTCTGTTTTCTAACAGATTACATTAAATTTTATGAAAGGGTCCCTGCTGCACTTTTTGGCAAGTCGATAAGAGTACTGCAATACTGTGAGGATTATCATGAAGACTTTGAATATATTTTTCTTTGAAGTAACCTTACCATTTTTACAGCTCTGTCAAGTTCACAGTCATTGAATATGATCAATGGCGATTTACCACCAAGTTCAAGAGAAACTTTCTTCAGATTACTGGCTGCACTGGAAAAATCGTAAATAATTATGTAAAAACAAGCTTTAAATAGCTAAATCCATTATTTCCCTTTAATCAAATCTAGTGAAAATGTATAGTATAAACCTCTATTTTCCAACAAGGAGACTTAAGCATAATTCTACATAAAAGTAAACGACCATACATAGTTACGCTTCTGTATTACTGTATTACTGCTACATGCAAAATACAGTTAATAAGACACTTCGGAACTAGACTCAGAAGTGTTTATTTATGAATCTTATGCTAAAAATACCTCTTCATGATCTTTTTACCAGTTGGTGTTGAACCAGTGAATCCAACTTTGCGAACGTCTGGATGTTCAGACAAGTGCTGTCCCACTAAGCCACCTAATGGGATGAGGGAAACAGCTTAACTGGGCAGTACATCTGGGATTTTTACTACCCCAGTAGCGGCACTCTAACACAGAAACAGCTAACAATATGTGAATCAAGTACAATATCACATCCTTATTTACATTTACAGCTTTATTTATATCAGTATTAGATTCTCATACTAGTTAACTTAAATCATGTGAATGGCTCCAAATTTCCCCATCTCTCTGGACTAAAGCACTTCCTCCCTAATAGTTCACTGTAGGTGGAATAACCTAATTTGTAACAAAGCCTGACCCATATAGTTACTTTGTCACCTTCTTTCCTTAGGGGAAAGAGGAGAATAGCGTCATCAGGTAACGCAGTGTGAACAATAACTTATCGATACTGATCAATAAGCATCTTACCAGCTTGCTGTAGGTTTCACAGTCACATTTAAATGCAGTAATATTTCCAAGTGATGATAAGATTAGGAAAAAAAAGTGAAGCCTTACAATCAAGGGCAACATGTTTCTCTGTAAATAAATTCTTTTTCAGAGTGTTAATGCTATCTGTGTGAACTTGGAGAGGTGGTAAGTCGAGGGCTGGTATCACTAGCTATGTGATATACAAATTTTCCCAGTTCTGTTCTGGGAATGTGTGAAACTGCTGTATAACATATATGCCAGCCTACTAGGAATGAAGATAAGGCCATGCAGCATACACTTATGTATGCTGATCTGCAAAGGTAAAATGCTAGTTCACCAGTTTCAGCATGACCTAGATCCAGAAAAATGATTAGTTGTAGCTTTTTACCTGAACCAGGCAGAATATTTATAACGCCCTTAGGAAATCCAGCTTTAGCTGAGAGTTCTGCAAACTTCAAGGAAGTCAGCGGTGTGACCTGAGTGGAAACATTTATATTAGGTCTTCTGTTTTAGTTAAATGTGTGATGATATCTCTTACATTCCATACTTCTTAATTTTGATATAATATCCATTTTCTTCTTCCTCACAATACTGACAAATTAAAAATGATGGCTTCTTGTAAAAAAGAATGTATTCTGTTCATATGCAGTAATAGTATTTTGAATTTATGTCCATCTCCCTAACAATAGCACCATGCAACACAAACACCAAGGAAGAAACAGAAGATAAAAATTAATTTTTGAAAATGAAGTACCATCAGAGCAGAAGCAAAGACAATCAGTACCTTGTTCATCACGACAATTTGTATTACTTTACATGTGCTTTACAACATCTGACAGCTCAACCTATGGATGAAATCAACTTGAATGCCTGAATTGCTTTGCCTGAACAAATACGGAAGGCCTGGAGCCGTTTCCTCTGTGTTTTTACCTGCGCTGGTTTGAGAACTAATGTGTTGCCTGCAGCCAAGCATGCTGCGCTCTTCCATGCGAGCATCATCAGTGGGTAATTCCAGGGGATAACAATTGCACACACACTGAAGGTGGGGAAAAATAGGGAAAGATTGTATTTGTGATAGCACCTTTTGAATGGCTTTTCTATTGGTCAAGGTTGTCACTAGGAATAAAAAAAGTGATGCTTACCCTATTGGTTCTTTCTTGGTGAATGTTAGATTATGATTTGGCCGGGCCTGGTTAATTGGAATTGTAGCACCCTGAAAGAAAGAGGTGGGATCTTTTATATAAATCTCAAATATGCCATTTAATCATTTTTGTTAAAAATACCATTGCCATATAGGAATATTGTGCAGAAGCAGTTGTGCACCAGAGACAGGGGCAGGGATGCTGCTACTGTGTAATTTCCTGCTACAGGTATTGTCAACTCTTGATTATCGGTTGGATAAAATAAAAGCACAGCTAAAAAAGTATGGAAGAACATAAAGTGAGGATATAATGAAGAAAAGAAAGCTGAATGATATTCCTGATTGTGGATCTTAAGGATATCTTGAGGATATGTTATTGAACCTGAGCCATGTGCTATGGCACCAAGCAAACTCACCAGCCTTGGTCAGGACATAATATAGCTCATGTGTCTCTGCACCTATAGCACAGCTGAGCCACTGCAAGGACATTCTAATCCATGAATAATCAAAATCTAACTAAAGATGCATATACACTATGATACCTCAACGAATTAGACAGATATTATTAGATATATAATTAGACATTTAGAGTCAGACTCTAAATCCATATTCTCCAATTGGAAGCAGACTGTGCTTCTTTTTTATTGTCAGGAAGACTTATTTTAGGTGAAATTCTAATTTTGCTTTATTTTTGGAGTCCTTGATTACCTTTGCTAACACTGCTTTTTGGGACAGTGTCAGCAAAGAATGTGCACAGAAGCACTATCATTCATTTCTTCCTTTACACATTCACTTGCCTGAATTTTGTCACACCATCCAGCAAAGTATCTGAATGTTTGCACAGACATTCCTACATGGGTCTTCAAAGCTAATGTGTAGACAGCTCCTGAGTCGATAGATTCTATTGTTGCTAACTCTTCTTGATGTTCTTCCATCAGGTCTGCAAGTCTTTAATCAAAACATAACAAACACACATCAAAGAGAAGTGACATCTAACCACTGGCAGCCTAAAATGAGATTTAGTAGGGCAAAGAACTGTAACTAAAATAACATTCCCCCAGAATTTAGAAGTGCAGCGTTGGGACCACTGGTCATTAATATCAGTAAGAATCTGCGCAAATGCTTGTTAAAGTCTGAAAATGTCTTCACATTGACTGTAGTAGTAATGGGATGAGGGAGTGATCTGTGAAAACTTCACTTGATTTTTCAATTATGATCTTGTAAATATAATAATTATTGGAATATTGTACCCACTTTTTCTCTTGTACTATGAGGAGCTTATTATATAAAATCAGACCAGTAAGTCAGAAAACAAATTCACAGTAACACTAAAAATATCAAGTAATCAAAAGTGCTGAGGAGTACTTATGGTCCTAGCTTAGATTTGGGAAAGGTAGCTTCATTATACTGCTTCGTATTGTCTGAACTTGGACAAATTAATTCATGCTAGATACTTTAAAGGCACTTGAATATATAAAGGTGCAGATCCTAAGGTGTAAAGCAAATTGCATGTAACGTGTCTTGGTACTTTTGAAAATCTGGCCTGTGGTCTCCTCAGGCCTCAGTTATCAGTTAGATCAGTGAAGCAAGACGATGAGGTACAAGTAAGACTGAGGATCTCCGCAATAAAAACTGTAAGTTCATAGTAGCTACAGAAGTGTCTCAGGCAGGCATCTATGCAGACAGATCACCTATACTTGTGAGGAGCTCTTGCAGTTTTAGTTGGACCCCATTCAGGCAGAAAGGTCTGTTTGGATGAATCAATGCACACACCCAGGTCTTAGTTAGATCTCTCGTATTACTGTGAACCAGACATCTCAAGGTTTTCCTTAAGCTTCTGTCTGTGTTTTGGTACTCAGATGTATAATCGATGTCCTCATGTGATTTTGAGAGGTTAACTGAGTGCATTTTAGATCCTGTAAAGAATATTTGAAGATGGGCATGCAACCTAGTTTTCCCATTGAGCAAATTCGGTCCTTTTAAAACATTGGTAGAAAGGTGGAAAAATGCTCTTCAATACCTGTTTTAACTGAATCTTGGAGAGCCAGCTACAGGCCAGGGCATTAGCACTAGTGTGTAAAAGAACAGATATGCCATGCCAGGGACAAAGGAGAACGTCCCTTTAAACGCACGGCTAGTATCTTCTATTGATGATTCCTTAAGACACAGTAGCAGAGCTTGGAGCTTCAACGGCAAAAACCTTCTCTCCAGTGAGGCACTCAAAAACTCTAGTTTGAATAGGGGCCAGAGAAAAAGGAGCCTCATTTGAACTAATGTGGACCAGAGAGAGCCTTAATTTATACTCGGAATGATTTGCAACATAAATATTCTGGTATAGCTGTCTTAGAGAGCTCTCTCCCTAAGCAGTGAATAGTTTAATCCAGGTCATCAATTGGAATAATGTATGTAGTTTAGGGGAGTTATATTTTCCACATGCCTAACCAACATAGTTATGCTTGTAAAAATCTTTCAAGTTTTAAACAGAGCAATAGTTTTTAGACCTTAAAAGTGTATCTTCAGGGCAGAGTAAACTTGGGTGCTCAAGTGCCCTACCTTCCTAATACAATTTAAAACCAAGTTTATACATGCTTTGAATCCAGGTACACTTGTGAAGGATTTAAGTGAAAGGCTGTATTTAATTTTAATGTGAGTTCTGACTTGCCTATTTTGTGCTGTGATGGTTATTCAATGTTCTTTTACAGGCCTGCAGCCCTTTTTCCAACCTTTTGTAGCTACAGACTTCTCACTCACCATGAACTCCTGGAAGAATGGTGTGCCTGGGTAGATGTTCCCTGTTCAGTCCGCACCCATGCAACTACAACATGGGTGGAACTGGTACTCTGGAGATGGCCAGTTCTGTTTGATCTCATACTTTATGAGATAAGCATAATTTTCAGTTTTCTTTTCACTCTTTATTGCTAAGATTCCTGCTATGTCTTGTCAAACATGAGGCATTCTTTAATACTTTTTTACTTCCATTTGGTGCATAGGGGTATGGTAAAAGAGAGGAGGAGGAGAATTTACATTCCAGGCATTCAACAAAGTAAAAAATCTTACAGACATTTTAGTGTGATAACAAATGATCTGCTGCATGCACTACTGCAGTGCACAGACCCATGTATCCAAAGTGCAGCGTTACATTTCCCCATGCTCCTCCTCTTCAGCTGTCAGAGCACACACAATGGATTCCCTACTCCTTACTGTCTTGCTTGGCTAAACCCAGCCTTACAGTGTCAGGGTCATCTTCTAGTTGCATACCCCAAACCTTTGAACCAGCTGGATCTTCAGCTTCCAAATCCATGCAGATGTTATACAGAGAGCAGTGTGCTGCAGTTAAAGGAATGGCAGTGACCCACCCCTACACCCCCCAAAATTGCCAGACAGTGTTATCTTGCCTCATCAGCCAAATGCACTGTCTACTACCATCCTGCAGCTGCTCACTGTGTAACTGATCCTGCTTCTGCTGTGCATTCCTGTGTCCAGGGATAGCCTCCTGACACAGAGAAATAAAGGCTTAAAATAGCAGTGAGTGTGGGCACACTACTGAAGACAAGACTTTTGAAGGGAAAATGTTTCCTTCTCTTCCATATAGATAAATATCCAGTCTCCTCAGTATAAATGGCCTTGCCAGGACCTCCAGTAGTAATGCTGAAGAACCCACCTTTTTGACTGACTACAGCCTGAAGAAAAAAATGCGTCAGACACACAGGACCTACTCCTTCATGAGTTCCTTGGGACAGAAAAATCTCCATGCTTTCAGCTCAGTTCAAGCCCCCAACTTCCTTGAAGTCAACTGCTATGTCAAGAACAGTAAGTAAGCTCTCCACCTACTGAACAGGAACAGAATTTGCCTAATATATCTCCTCAGTGTTGACAATTGATTTTCCATCATCACAGTAGCTAACTGTGGCAGTCAGGGGTAGCAATCTGCTTCCCTAATCATCTCTACTCTTCTCATTCATTCACATGTCCCAGAACTGAAAAAGCAGTGAAAGCTCTTCATACGGCTCCATGAAAGAGGCTTTTTTCACAGGGAAGCTCTGGAGCTTCTAGTCATCCCAGGTTTGCAAGACAATTATGTTCTCCCTGTGCTTGCCATCAGGCACCAGAAGCATCATGCTGCATACAGGGAATCCACAACATATGTGCTTTTGTCAGCTGCCTCCAGTAACATCCTGGCAATATCTAGCTAGCATGAGCAACTTGCCAAGATCATCTGCTGCCCTCCAAGAATCAGAAATCACCACTAAAATGCCATTCACTGAGTGTGACCTCTGTTTACCTCCTGAAACAATAATAACACAGCCCAAAAAGAGAACCAGGCATGATCTAGAGTTGGTGCAATGAAGTACATAAACGAGAAGTACACAGCTGGAAGTGTCTCAGATAAATGTGGGATTCAGCTTAGACTTTTTCTACACAGGACAGACAATTATTCCACAACAGACCACAAAACAGCTCCTAGGGTGGCTCTTTAACCAGGTGAGAAGTATGCTGGGATATGCTCCTAGAAAATCTAGCATCAGTTTCAGTCTATTTCAAAATTAGTGGCAATGTGGCTATAAGTTTACTGTATGCAGTGCAGATACAGGCAGGGTTTGCAAGGTCAAAAGTCTCTGCCTACTCAACCTAGTTAGACTCTGCCTTGAAAACTTAGCCTCATCTATACAGAAGGATTTGGACTTTACAAGGGAATTCTCAATCCTTGCAATAGAGGAGGAAAGCATATAGATTAAATGAAGCCATCAGGTATTTTAAAGTCTTTTTCCTCCAATTCTTTGTTTCCATTCACAAATAAAAATTCTTCATGTTAATATGGTTTCAGCTGGAGGATTTCTCAGAATTTCTCAAAGAGACTGCCAAAGTTTCAGTCAAAAGCAAAGTGATCACTGGCTGGGGAACCCAGGTCTCCTCCTGACAGTAAGAGCTACTGAGATTTTACCTGGGCACGAAAAAGGTTCAGGCCTCAGCTATGATCTCAGGCCAGTGCGCTGCAGTAAATTAGGAGATGAAAAGGTAGCTAGTCCAGTAACTCTGAAAATGGGATTATGAGTATCCATCACATTCAGATAAAGTATGTTACAATTCTTCAGAGGAACAAAATAATTAGTTTTAAGGAAACTAACCAAACACAATGCCACCCTTTGCATACCTGTACATGAGTCGCCCTCTTTCCCGTGCATTCATTCTTCCCCATTCACCATTTTCGAATGCCTCTTTCGCTGCTGCCACTGCTTTGTCAACATCAACCAACGAAGCAGAAGATACACTGGCTATTACCTGTAACAAGGTAGCAATGTGTTAGCTCAGACTGAAAGGCTGGGATGCACGGAGTTACTCCTTCCTCCTAAACTTTTTGACTGGGTGTAAGAAAATACTTGATATCCTCAAGCCCCATCAGTCGTCATGGGTGAGTCAAATTCCAAAAAGTTCAGGCACAACTAATGGTGGCCAAGTTTGGAGGACAGTGCAGAGACCCTGACTCCTACATCTCTTCTTTTTTTCTTCAGCACCAAGAAGCATCATCCCACTGGATTTCACCCTCTTTTCATACATAAAATCAATGTGATATGACAAAAGTGGAAAGTTCTAATATGTGATATTATCATCCAATATCTAAACACGCTAAAATGACTCCTGAATGTTCTATTTCTCTGGAATGGAGCTTCTGTTACCATGAACCACCATATACACACAGTATTTTATAATGATTACATCCCATAATTATTATATTTTAAAGCCTAACACAAAATTGTTATGATTTTTATTCCATTCCATAATGATTTCCAAGGAAAGTACCAGATTCTGGATTCTAATCCTAGTAAAATTTGTGCCACTGATTTCAGTGGAATTTCATTACTCCAGAATTACAATGGCATATGCAGACATCAGGATCACTCCTTTTATTTACAATTCTTACTTAACAGTTGCTCAACCAAGGTTCAGTACCTTCAAGAGGATGAAGTGGAACTGTATCTATTTTCCTATTGAAAACTCATTTTTCTTACTGGGAATTTAAAGTGACATTTTAAAGCCACATTTGCCCTAAGACATCATATTGTTAAAAAAAAAAAAACCTGAAGTTGATGACTGACAGGAAATGTATATAATATGCTAATAGAAATACTTCTTTACCAACTAAACCTTAGCCTTTTTTGTTTGCAAAGACAAACAAGTATGAAATCAAGGTAAAACAAACAGCTGGGTATGGAGATTAGCATATAATAGTTAAGGTGGAATTAGGTAATATTTACTGTGAAGCTTGACTGACATGCAAAAACTGAAGAATATAGAAATTGAGAAGTAAATTAAAAAATTCAAATTTATTTGTGGGGTTCTTAAATTTGTACTGTATGGTTTGGAACCTAGCAATATTCGATTAGTGTCTTAGATTTTTTCAAAAGCAAATTGAAATAAACTGATATTGATCATACTTAGAAATTACTCACTGATCCATCTGTCGGATTTATGGTGTCATATGTTTTTCCATCATCAGCATTTATAAATTGTCCATTTATGAAACACTGGTATGGCATCTTCACAGTCATGTTGTTCATATTTTTTGAAACCTAAGAGTGAAAGACATAAGAAATGAATATTTTAGTACTTAAAATATAACATTTTAATGTTGCCTAACAACAGAACATAGCTTTTGATACTTATAGCTAACATTCAGCCGCATTTTAGGATGTATTTATGGCTATTAAGAACAGTCAAAAGGGTAAAATGAAATACAAGTCATATTCTTCCTGAACACCAGTACCCGTACTCTGAGATAGTTAAGTGGGTTTCTGTATTTCTTATCATTGGGTCTCTATCTTCAAACCAACACTAAACCTTGGTTCAGGTTGGTCCTGAAGAGGTGCAGGACTTCAAACAAATGCCCAGCTCAAGCAAATTCCCCAAGTTCGAGCAATCCTGACTTGCTTAATGTCTTCAAAAACACACCCTACACCGTTCACATAAAGTTTTCTAACAAACTCTTAGGAGAAAAGTCTAGCACTGTTTGCCTCAGGAAAGCAGAAGGTCTGCAACTATTCTGACTGAAATATATTAGCAGAATACTGCACCGGGGGGGGCCTGTGTGAGCTACTCTAATGCACGTTCTTGGTCTCCCAGTCAGGAACATCATGAGTCACACTACACATATACTTCCATTCTGAAATGCAAATATATAAAACTTGCAGAAAAAAAGCCACAAAGAAGAGCTTGTGCCCATATACTTGTTTTTTTTTCCTACTGCATCAAGCAACCTAACAAAATGCATTGCCTATCTCCCAAACAACCAAGAAACAACAAGCAATAAAGACAAGTAATCAATGACTACTTACGTAATCAATGACTAACTCTTCTTCTTTGTCTTCTCCCCTGAGTTTTCTGACAGCCATTTGAATAAAGTCTGCAAACTTAGTGGCCATATACACATCTTCATTCTGCAGCTGAAGTCCACTACATTTCTGTTTGATCTCTTCCAGCATTCTAAAGATTTCAAAGATAGAACAAGTTGAATTGCAAATGAAAGAATTATTCAGATAATTGAATCATTAGAAGGTAGAAAAGAGTCAAAAGTGAATAGTTCCAGACAGCTTACCAACAGCTTTTGGGTTAACTGGGGGTGTTACAGAAAAGAAAATGTGAGGTCTGGAATACTCTTAGGTAAACTTTTGGAAATAAATGACAAATAACATACATTGATTGATGAAACAGCATATGAGACTACTCTCACCAACACATGGAGGAAGTTCTGAGCTCTATGATACTGATAATAATCAATACTGGGCAATAATCAGTTTGTTAAAATAAAATTGAAATCCTGATGTTACGGCCTTGCATATCTGAGTTACAAAAAGAAGTTAACTGAGGTGATCCAACACAGCACGAACTCAGTGCGCTTACTTGTGCACTGGGCACTGGGCTCAATCCTTCCTGTGAAAGGCTTTGAATGACTTTCCGTATGGGGACTCCTTTGCTCAGCTTCTCAGTCAGCCCACTGCTCTTGAGATACCTGGCACTGCATGCTGATGGCTTTGGGCACCATCATGCTTCCCCATGTGGCTGATGTTTCTGAAGTCAAGGGGAATTTTGCTTGAGTAGAAAAGGCACGACTGCATCAATATCTCCTAATTTGGGGCACAGAACCCTACCATGTTTCCAAAGGTAGGAAAGGGAATAGATAGAGCAGTGGGAAATAAATTGGAAAAATCAATTTTTGTTCACTACTTTATCAACCCTGATTTAAAAGCACCATGACAACTTTGTTTCCATTAACTTTTGCTTCAAAATATTATTTTGAATATTTGTTTACCTGACAACATGCATAGAGGATGCTCCAGATTTGAAGAAGTCTGTAGAATCCTCAATTACAGCAACATTGCTCAAAATTCCCTTCCAAATAGCCTAATAATATATAAAAATAATGGAGGCAGTTATGAATAATGCTCTAATTGCAAGAAGTATTTACTGAAAAGTATTTTCTAATGTAGTTATGCCTTCAAAGCGTATTACTTCAACAGATACTACAACAGAAAGCCATTTTAAGCAGGTCTGGAACTTGATGACAGCCAATAAAATCTACAGCATAATTATCACACCAAAAAATATTATTTTTGTCCATGATAATATCGCCTAATCATGCAAGCAAACTTAATGCTACAATGCTAATGATTTTTTATGCCCATTTTTATTAAAGCCTTCACCTTCCAAATAATAGCGTTGTATTCCATTATGGAATATGTTCTCAGCAGAGGCTGGGAGAACTTTGTGACTGGACTGATGGATTTTTTGGCACCTGGGCAGAGCTGAGAGGTAGCTTAAGCTGCATGCATTAAGTGGATATTTCTGCTAACATGAATGCTAAAATAACTGGTAGCGTGATATTTAAATTAATGATAAATAGGTCTCAAGAGTTAGCCGCTAGTGTCATAAACTGAAGAGTTTGTATTTCTTTTAGCTATTGTATCAGTCAGTCAATAGCTCCAGGCAGCATTTAAGTTGCTGGCAGGCAGGTTCAAGGGAAGCTTGAAACAGCCATTTAAAACATTAGTGTGTTGAGCTGCCTGATCTGTGTCAAAAGTGACGGACTGTGCAGCAGAGCTAGCAGAACGGAATATGTCTGCGCTGCAGCTGCTCTGGCCCACAACTTAAACAAATGACATGTGTGGCCCTCAGCTAACAACCTGGCACTCACTGCAGAGGGAGTGATTGCTGGGGAGGGCAACAAGCTGCCTCTCCAGCTCTGAAACTTTCTGCTCCAGCCACTCCTTTGCCACATCCCTCTGCCAGCCAGCCCCTTGTGTGTGGTTGCAGCAGAAGAGAGAGACAGCACGGACAGGTACAGGTGTAAAATCCTGTCATTTGCCATCACTTGACCCTGCAACCACTTTCTTTGTATCAGAAAGAAAACTTTCTAGGGTTATGTGTTTCAGTGTGAACTCCCAAATCCGTCTGAATTAATTTCAGTAACTAAAGATTCAGCCCTATGCTTTCTGAGTACATCTCACCAAAAAAACCCTGCATGGTTAATTAAAAGATATGCTTTGCCTATAATGAGAAGTATATAATGCTTTTCTCTGAAGTAGTATCCAACAAAAGCAGATTTTAGAATTACCCTGATATCTTCTGCCGTCTTTTTCTCCTCTTCTGTAAGTTCTAGGGCAGCTGTTTCATCAGCAGAGAAGTATTTAGATGCAGGGATCATTTTTCCATCCTCGAACTGTAGATTTCTCACTAGTACCTGAAAAACGAGGGGATATGATTTTTAAACTATTTGGGAGTCAATACATCCTTGCGCGGTGAATTTCTCAGTATTAAAATAATCATTGAAATATTAAAATAAATAGCTTGCAGGAAAGCTGCTATGATGCAGGTAATTAAAAACAGGTCACTTCTATCTGTCTTTCAGATTCTCTTCTAGTACTGGTACATTTTATTACATAAGCAAAATGGATAAGATTTGGGTGAGCAGCAAGACATGAATGCCTTTTCTATAGAATGGCAGAAGATTAATAAACTCCAAGCTAATTAACTGTCTGTCTTTAGCAGCTGAATTTGTCTAGACTGACAATTTCACGCTTCTTGCACTTTTTGCTAAAGTTATTCCACCCATGCTCATGTTTGCCAGGATGAGTGCTTACCATCTTCCCGTCATTACCAAATATGACGAGGCCATTCTTGGTTACAAGTCCAGGTCTTGAAGCACCTTTTATTGCCAGCTCTTGTCCAGCAGGCACCGAAGCATCAAGTAATGATGATCCATAGAAAGTAACCACCTAAAAATAAACAGAGTGAAATGTGCTCTAAATATGCTCTAAAATCCTAAGAATGAAGTGATACTGTTTTGAAGCTTTAATATACTATAATGTAATAACATGTAAGTACCGACCCATGGAAAACGTGTTACAACATTATCTTTGTATCTTTATGACCTAGGGCATGTAAAACTTTGCAAACACAAACTGCCTAAAACTGCACAGCTGCTTAGCTGTAACACTGAGCAGGATGAAACCAACGCAGAAAGAGAAGCAGATTTGGTCAGTGCAGGTCTGGAGTGAGAGACCGGCAAAAGCCTGGCTGTGACGGGCAGATACTGCTTGGCTCCCAGGCTAGCGATGCTGAACACCGCCGCTCGCCTGGGCTTGTCTGTTCTCTCCGGGCTCTCAAGCCAGCACCAGCACCTGTATATTAGGGCAGAACCAGGTCTTTGGAGCAGCCTATCAGCAGCTGGCTAAGTAACAAAATTTGGACATTACAGCCAGGAAAGAAAATGTGATTTTACAAATATTTTACACAAAGAAAACGTGAATCAAAGGCATAGTGCTTTTTCAAAATTGAAATGAAGTAGTTGTTTTTGGATAAAATGAGAAGTATTTATTTCCTAGGCCCTCATCTCTTTAAACTACTGAAATAACAAAAGACTTTTTTTTATAGTGTTTCATTCCGAGTTATACTGTAATGTTGCTCACTGTAAGCTTGCGCTGCATTACAAACTGTAATGTACACCTATTTCCTCCCAAAACTGGCATAGTCTGGCTCTACCCTGCCTACTTACCGCTTTGTTCCATTTTTTCAGATATTGCTCTTATCTTTCTTTGAATTCAATGGACCTAACAGAAAATCATAGTTACAATATATCTGCTGTGTCCTGTACCTTTGTTTAGGTCTGTTCTAGATATATACAAAATATACAGTCATCAAATGAGAGCCACTCCAAAGTAACTCCCAACTGTATTCACTTGCATGCAATCCCCTTTAGCCTTTATAATAAAAAACAGTTACCAAGAGGGTACAGAAAAAAAGGATACCCTTCTGGTTTCCAGAGCATACCTGGTCATCTATTTTCGCCCATGCTCCAGGTACTTTATCATGCCCTCGGATCCAATTGTGCAAAGCTGCTGCAGGTTGGTCCCAAGAGATCTACAAAATCAAGACATGCGAGCTAATTCTTTTCTGTTTGGTTATAAATCAAGTTAGTAATGTTTTCCCATGTAAGAGTTACAAATCTTCCCTCCCTCTCTTTCAACTGTTTATTTAAGAACACAGAAAGGATCTGGTCTAATAAAGGAAGATCAGTGATCTCCAGGTTACTAATCAAAGACCATAAAATGGGGTGTTCTTAGCACTTCTCTCCTCTGTGCAGCTTTTACCTTTTCACACGTTCTCCTTCTCACAATAAGACCATGAAAATATCAATAACAATTAATATTACCATTAACAAATTTAATAAGCACAGTATAAACATGAATAGTATGTGTCAAGGATATCACCTTCTGCTGAAAATTATCTATTTACTGCTTGGATCCTAAATTAATAAATCTACAAACACTTATTAAACTACCTATTAATCCTTTACTAAACCTTTATAAACTGTTTCATAAATGGAATCTCTGCTACAGCTTGCAACTCCTGCAAGGTCTTCCACGATAAGTCTAAGTTTATTGTAAGAGGAACATGGAAATAATGTTTTGTTAAGAACATCATGTATATTGTGTATCATGTGTAGCACCAGTGAAAATGCATTCCTTTATCTTTGCAGTATCAAGAGTATATGTATGAAATGAATTGGAGAAAGTATCAGAATATCTATCAAATAACAAACACTGAGGTACTCAGTGTCTTTCTTAGTTTAAGCACAAAGAATATTTAGAAGCAAGTTATAAGCCAATGAAAAAAAATTTACAACAGGGACATTAAGTTAGTTCACTCCAGAAAAGTTTCTTATATCTTCCAATTAAGGGATGAATACAGCATTTGGACCACAGATACAAATCAAATACATAAATTAAAAATTACAAGTCACTAAAGCTCTTTGAATTCATTGCAATTTTGCATATATTATTTAAGCTATTAAGTCCTCATACTCATTCGTTCTTTTGATTTCAGTAACACCATGAAAGCTCCTCTCTGTAAACTCCTTTTCTGAGATGTTTTGGAATAGATAGAAGTCAACTGTAATTTTTTCAGCTGTTCTGCTAGTTCCTATGTACTGTGTCAGTATGTATATGGGCACCCAAAATTTTGGTCGATGACATAACTCTTCTTTGAGGTCAGATCACTTAAAAATATCCATATGCAAAGCTGTTTGTGTCTAAGGTAAGTCAGGGGTTGTAATAAGAGAAAAAAATCATTATTACAGCATTTTGGATGAAAAGGACTATGCTCATCACAAACAACAGACTGAAATCAGTAATTTTTGCCTTCTTTATTAGATACTTGCACTGGTCTAGCAAAAGAAAAGAAGGTACTAAAGATGGCATTCACTATCATTTTATGGTGGCCTTTCCAAACAAAAAGAAGATCCAGCTAAGGGTAAGAAGCTTATTATGTAGCTAATGCAGTGAGTGCAGTTGTATAATATAGTCCTTATATATGTGTTTGAATTATTTTTTTATGTGTAGTTTTTTTACATGACCTGTTTTTTTACATGACCATGTTTTTTATTTCCTGGTAGGTTCCAACAGCTCAGTTTTCCTAACAGCACATCTATTTCTGGTAGAGAATTTAGTATGAACTGTTGGTAAACACACCAACCAAAAAAAGAGAGATACCTCCATTCAATGCTGTATTTAAAAGTATCATAGTATCATTAAGAATCCACTAAAGGAGCAGCTGCCATCTAGCTGCGTGCAGATGATCCCAAGTAGAACATCAAGTTTCTAAATATATGTTACTGCTGACAGGGAACATGAACTTCACCTGGGGCTCCATTACACACATCCTTGGAGTTATCCCAGGAATATGAGGTGAGGAAACAACTTTGTTAAAACCCAAGGTAACTCGGTCACCACTATTGTAATCTCAGTTAGTAACACCTTTTCTAGTGATGTGCACAAAACACAGTGCTATCTAACAGTACCTCTGCATTTTCTTTTTTCTGGATCCCTTCATATGTTGCCCCTTCTTTAGGCTGAGGTATCCGAGGAGCTTTACCATCAGCAATTAGATGTACAGCTTCCACCTAAGTAGAAAAATAACAGTTTTAATGTTACTTTGGTATTCATTTTCTGTTCAGTCATCCTTATGAATGACAGCAGATTTTCTTGCATAAAAGGAGCTGGTTTATTTTTAAAACCTAGTATTTCCAAAATCGGGGAGATCAATGCTGCGTAGATTTACATATGTGTATGCTTAAACTTCTTTGACAAAAGAAATAGCCTCAGAAATTTGATGGGAATACCTAATCACCACGCATATTAGCTGCCTAAATTCTGCAGGTCCAGAACTTAGCTAAGGACAGAATTTGGTTCTGTATGTTTATATTCAACTCTTACTGCTTTTGTTTCTGCAAAAGCTATTTCTCTATATTAAAATGGAGAGAGAAAAAAATTTCTCTAAGAGTCCATGCTGAGTATTTTTAATGCATTTTCTTTTATGTATTTTAAAACAAAATGAAAAAAGACCAAGCATACAAAATCCAAAGCCATCAACTGAACTTTAAACACCATTCCCCTTTTTTCTTTATCTTCACCCCTGACTTTCTGCTCCTTCTAAGCCTGTAAAAATTTTCACCTTGTAAAAACATCAAACACTCTGTGGAAAGAGCTACATTCCAGACAAAACCAACTTCTTGCCTTCTGTGGAAACAGGACATGCTGCCTGCTGCCAGCAACAAATATTCTGAAGCCAGCTCCTCAGCTTCATGAAGCATCAGAGCTCCACTAAAGTCACTGATTCAGCTGAGCACCAAGACCTCGGTCTTCCCAAATTTATGTGCTTTGTCTATATTACCTTTATTTTCAAACTCCAACAATTTTTTTTTTTTGCCTTTTAAAATGTTGATATTTAGCACAGATAAACATACCATAGCCTTTATTCCTTCTGGGAAGAGAAACCGGTTATACAGGTCATCCACAGTATCGTTTTGGCCTACATCACATTCTCGCTGCAGAAGAATTGGTCCAGTGTCAAGACCATCATCAGCCCAGAAAATAGTAAATCCTGCTTTCTTATCTCCTTGAATTAAAGTCCTGCACAGAAAAAAGCCTTACAGTAAATACTGACAGTATGAAAGCACTCAGGGATATCAAGTCATCTGTTACACATGCATTTGCTTTAGGTAGATAGGAAAGAAGAAGGTCCTGTGTCAATCACACGGTTCATTGTGCTAATTATTTTAAATGTTTTAACAGTGGTAAGACACACGGAACAAAAGGTGTGCAACAGCTGTGACAATTTGAAAGATGGATACATCAAAACAAGCAAATTGAAAAAGTCTGCTTCTAGATAATGTATTATAATTCATAGCTGTTTACTATAATTAACTAAGCCTCACAACTTATCAGCAGGTCAGCAAGGGAAGTACAGTTGTCCCACAGCTGAAAAAGAGCTAAACTCAGGGTGGAAAATGACAGATGCTTAACAGGGCGCTACTGCACAACTGTTTAAGGAAAAGTCATTAGGGCAATTTAAATCTAGCCAGATTCTCAGCTGGTATGTATGAACGTAGCACTGCTTACAGCAGACCTACGCTGATTTACATCAGCTCAGGATCTGCCTCTGAACTTGAAGGGAACTGTGGCCGCTTGGATTCTCCAGTTTTCCTTTGGAACTGCAGGTGCCTCAGAATTACAGAAAATCAAACACAAGCGTATTTAAGGGAGCAACCAAAAATGGAAAGACAACTTTCCTGCATGCTTTTAATCGTTTGTCTGCATGCAAACACCAATGCAGTTTACTATAAGATGTAACTCATGTAAGTGTTCCCTTGGCAGTCCATGTTGTGATCAGGATCACACGATCACCTTACACACATGAAAATTTTCAGGGTTTTATAAATACTGAGAAATACATTATTAAAATGAATAAAGCATGCATTTGTACAGAAGGAGGGACAAAGACTGAAGACAATTGTGGAAGTTGGCATGTATAATAAAAGTGTGCAGATGCGTGAAAGCTTACAAAAGTAGGGATAGCCCATATCACACCTTGCACACATTTAAGCAGCATCTCTTCTGCTTTAGTGAAAACACGGAGAGAGCACTCTGGTAAAGGTAGTGAGAAGTGAATGTTCTCAGCATTGTTCTAGGGGAGAAGCAAGTACCGTGGGCAAATGTCCCTGATGCTCAGTAGGCGACAGGACGAGAACTACTGTGTGGCCCCTCCTCTGCCCACCTCTCCCAGCTCCCTCTGCACTGGGCTGCTGAGGACAGAGTGGCAGCAACAAGAGGAGGCTGGAAAGAAAGGAGTGAGGAGCCCTCAGAGGCCTAGGACCCTTGCTTGTGCCGAGTACTCCTCAGCCCTGCCTAATTCCCACAGGCTTTCTCAGTCACGGGGGGAGAGACTGGGTCTGTTCAGTACCATGGTTGTGGCTGCAAGAGATAGAAGTTGTGAGGAGAGCAAGGGGTGTAAAAGTAAAACATGGGAATGGTCAGCCAAGGCCAAATCAAGGCCAAATCCTGGCCAAATCTTGGCTCTGTTTAAAGGTCTTCATAGGCCAACAGCCTTTATCTGAGAAGGGCAGGAGCAGATGCTTACAGAAGGAAGGGCAAGACATGGTAATACACCATGGTGATACACCACTTTCCCATTTCTGGAAATCTTAACCTCAGGAATGTCCTGAAACAGGGGCTGCATCTACATCTTTGCGTGTAGCAGATCTTGATGAATTTTTCCTCCGTGAACACATCCTTCTAAAGCTCTCTAGAAGTGCAGTTCCACAGTTTAATAATGGACTGTATGGAGAAAAAGTACTTCCTTTATTCAGTCAAATCCTACTATCTGATCTCTTTGCTGGCTGCCCCCTAATTTTTTTATTAAGAGAAAGAATGAACAATCATTCCTTATTCATGAAGCTCAGTTGCATCAGAGAAATTGCTTCACTTGCAAGTCAGTTAGGAACTGTGCCAGCATTTACATGAGCAATTGGTCTGGCCCAACAGCCTAACCTGAGACATGCACATAGTTTTGATGAACTTCTTACAAAATCTCACCAGTTGATTGCAGAAGCTCCTCGGTGGCGTGGTAGGATGGATGGATGGTAAATAATTGAGCCATGCTTGGGGCAGTCAATAACATCCATGGGGATGAACTGCGTGCAGAATGGAAGGACGTTGAGCTCTGCTCCAACCGATTTGTAGGCTGCAACTACTTCCTGGATAGGCTTGCCTTTAGCTCTCCACCTGGGGAACTTGAAAACAGGAGTGCCGTCCTTCTCCGCTGCCAGTGCTGAGGGGAAAGAATTGTTTTTAATTCACATTTTGTGTTAAAAATTCAAACAGAAATCAGAGAAATGTTGCAAGAAACTCAAACAGATCATCAAATGTGATTAAAGAGTGCCCTTTGTACTGTTCTGTTCTGCATGTTGTTTATCAAACCTTTGGAGTAGGACGTATTCTATTAGTTCTGTCTTTGATTCTTACTCCTACAGCTCATGTCACTCTCAGCTTTAAGTTCATTTTTATGACCTAAGCAATAAGTACCAATGAAGGTGGAAGAGAACAATGAATGCTATTGATTATTTAACAGTGGCACTTCATTTCTTGTCCAGTCACTACATCTGCCTACAACTGGTTTGCCTTCGCAAACTTAATTTTCCACTTCAGCAATTTTGTATGCACCTGTGACTTCATATAACTAAGATTCACTCATGTCGGCAGCACCTTGCCATGTGATTCAAATAATGACATGCTGGAGGCCCTCAGTTATTTCCTCAAAATTTTGTTTACTGATGTCTTCTAGGTACTCTTCCATTTATCTGTGAGACAGAGAGCCACACCTAAGATTAGGCTCAAAGGAGAGAAAAATAACTGCATTACTTGTGTTAGAGTTCAGAGAGAATTTTTAGATGTTAGATAAATTCCACTGCACAACTGCTTTATAACCCATCACAGAGAACAGGACAGTAGAGTCAAGCTCTATGTCTGTTGAGTTGTAGGTTTAATAGGAAAAAAGGTGGAAACAAGCAGTGGTATAGAAAATTCACTTCATTTAATATATGCTTCTAAACATATGTTTGTAGAAACCTTTCTCTTTATCATTTTGAAAATAAAACCTTGAGTTTGGCCCAAAGCATCTTTAGCATATTAAATTAGGTCTTAAATTGATACTTACGCAGGTGTCATTCCACACTGCATGGTGGAAGTGAGCCTCTACTGCAGTTGCTTTTAGAAATAAAAATCCTCACTGCCTGAGGATATAGAAACATTACCAAATTTCACTTGAGACTTAAGATCTTTGAATCACCTGGAGGCAAAAAGCAGCAAAGAATCCAGCAAAATCAATATTTATCATTAAAAGTATAATAAATGAATTCTATGGCTTAGTTAAAATAAATATGTGATGGAAATCAGTGGAAGATTTGCCGAGTTAGAACTGCTTGTATAATAATAGTTTGTATAATGCAATCAAGTATTATGGCATGCTCCCAGAAATGGATAGTCAGATCGTCTTTTTCTCAGTAGCAGTTCTAATTCTTCCAAAGCGTGATAAATTCTTATAATAAGGTAGAGTTACAGAATGTAACAAACTTGAAAACTATGTGCTAGTTTGGGAGTGCCACAAACTAGGTAAGCAAAAATTATGTTTGATTCTTCCCTCAAAAGAGTCCTGTAAAAACATGCCAGAACCTGACAAAAAACACCAGGTGACTTGAGACAGTTTATGGAATGTAGTTTAAATTCTGATTATCCAGAAAGGTAAATTCCATTCTGGCACTTCTATTGGCTAACTATATTAAATCACCATTTTTGTGCCTCTGAAAAAAAAAGAAAGTTACAATTCAGATAATGATTCCAAAGTAACTTCTTCATTATGGTAGATTTCATAGTATGAGCGTAATTCTGAATACATGTCAGCCAACAACACGTTCTTCTAAAGATCTAGAAAATCCTTATGCACCTTGGCAATGGAAAAAAGAAGTGCAAAGCTTCCTCTGCCCTCTTGAATGGCTTGTCCATACTCCAGGTGGAAGAGCAATAGGCTCTGTGGATATGCTGCTGCACGCAAGCTTGGCAGAAAGGGCAGAAAGCCAGGAATAAACAGGCTTGGCTCCATGCCTTGAATGTCACAGACAGCACAGAAAAACAGGTGACAGACATCTGTGCTTGAGTACGGGCTCAGCAGCTCTTTGCTTCCTCTCCAGAGCAGGGAGTAAGTCAAGACATAATATTGCCTCCTCAGAGCTGCCTTTAAACACTGTGCATATCGTAAGATACAGATCTGGTTCAAGATAATTACCTCTAGGATGTCCATTCAAATAAGGTTCCCAGATTAATTTTTTTTTTAATATCATAATATATGGTTAGAAACAGCTTTTAAATGCTGATTAACTAACAAGGTTAAACTGGTTCTGGAAGTTTTCTTTAAAGCACGGTTCTTGTGCTGAATCCAGTGTAACAAAGGCAATATATACAAGTCATTCCCATATAGACATCACCTTCTCATGAAAAGGCAAGTTTGTCAGGTACACCTCTAACATTAACATTTGGATTATGGTTTATTACAGATTATTGCACTTACCCAAAGGATCAGCTTGTCCATTCTTGTCAGGCACTGTGAATACTCCCACAACCTTGTGACCCTCTTGTCGCAGCTTATTATAGACTTCTTGTCCAAAAATACTTTGACCTATTAGTGCTAGCTTTAGCTTATGTTGATAAGCCTGTCAAAAGAATTAAAACAAACTCTGTTTTAGGACGCAAAGAAAATATGTTGCTATCTACATTTCTCTCTTGCTCTTTCTTATTCAATGTTTTGATCTAAAACGCAATAATCTTTCTATCCCAATCACCTTTGAAGGAGTAATAATCACATTTTGAGATTAACCACAGGTAATGTAAAATTCAGTAAGACCACATTTAGCATAGAAGTATCATTTGATGTTGATATTACTTCCCCAAAATTTTCAGTAGACAGACCCACTGCTTGTTACAAGAGCCATAACAGGCTCCATGATCTTATTCCTGCTTATAACTAATATAGAAAGTAATGAAAATTCATTTTTGAAACGGGTATATTAAACACTTCTGGGCATTACTTAGGTGCCTGGAACATGCCCTCTAAATCTCTGTAATTAAATGGGAGCATATTACTAGTGGTCAATATCTATAGGCTAAAAAGCACAAGTTTGCATTCTGTAACCCTGCCAAATTAAAGGTAGTGATCAACCTTTTGATCCTTCCACCAGGAAATATTGCTAAGCATGATGTTCCTTTGATGGACACCCACTGGCATTCTGTGTTTGGATCCCAGTACATTAGGCATATGCTTTTAAGCTTCTTCAGACTGAGTAGATGCCAAGAACTGCCCCACCTGTTGAACTTTAGCATAGTTAGAATCACAACAATGCTGTGATATCAGGATATCACCTACTGCTATTCTGTTCAGGTGCTTACACTAAGAAAAGTATTATTTCCTTCAGATTCCCCAAAATCTTAAGGACAGTTTTTTGCAAAACTCCAGCTTTGAGGGCACTCTAATTTCTGTTTTTCCCTTTCAGGGAAACATGCAAGCTGAAGCACAGCTCACATCTTCTGGCATGGATGTCACCCCTGTGTGACTGGGAAAGACAGGGAGAAGAGATGGCCCAGCTTCAGTGAATCCACTGTAACTCCGAAAACGTTCCAAGACTAATTGCTTTTTACAGTGAGCACTACAACAAATAAGCTGATTAAAGCGCTGAAAATAGTCCAAGATCTCCTGCAATATTTCTTGCATATGGCTCTTTTTTCCCTTCCTGCTCAAGAGTCCCTGTGAATCCTTCAACTTTTTTAATCTGCACACTAGCATCTGGTTTCTTTGCCTAGGTTCCTAGGCAGACGTGAATGCCAAGGCATATTCTCTTAAATCTATCATATATCTCGACTGCTGCCAAAAGGGGCAGTTGTGCTCCTCTTCCTCCCCACCCTCCGTACCTTGCTCCTAATACCTCATTTATACCAGAACTGGTGTTCCTGTGGCTGCACGATGCACTGGATTAGGGTACTGAGCTAGGTGGACACAGACCTGACAAAAGGTGGCTAATTCTCAACTGGATCAATTCACTGATCGAGCGCATTGCACAGCCACGAGCCCTGGCACGGGTCCCACGGTGGAGCAGGAAGGAGCATGCAGGGGCCAGCAGAAGGGTGGCACTGCCCCTGCAAGCACTGCCTTCGCATTTTTCATCAGCTATGACCGGAAAACTTTGAAGAACAAAGGGACTAGTGGACCTGGTTATGAAATGAAGGTCCATATCCAATAAAAAGAAACCTTACCTTCATCAAAATTGAATCTGATGGAAGCTATTCCTAGACTCAGACCATTAAAGATTCCTCCTCTTAGGAGGCCTGAATGAAAGGCAGAAAATCAATCCACATATTGCCCACCTCTATTCTTAACCTCATCCTTCCCAACTTGACTTTGACTTCCATTTTTTTTTGAAAAGCTTATGGCACTAGATCACCATGACCTCAGAATGAAAAACAGGAATCAAAACACTGTCTGAATATCTTAACCATTGGTATTTTTCCTGTATATTGGCACCTGTCTATTTTGCTCCTCACTCCTCTTTTCCCTTTCATATGGAGGCTGGGACAGGAGGATACCTTGACTAAGTCAGTTATTAATTGGATACCAAACGGTCTGGACTGCCCATCATATGACAATTCTATGACAAACACAAGTGTCCTGAAAAACAGGTTACTCAAAGCCACAATCTATTCCACTGGCATTCATTTCACAGCTGACATATTACTGCTGTATTTTGTTGTTTTCAAGTTACATTTTAGCTGTGCAGCTGGCCTCAGAAAAGGGACTTAAGAAATGGGAGGTTCCAAAACAGGACTATTGAAGTGTGCCCCTTATTTTGTGCATACAGATTTTATGGAAGACAGTAGGAAATAGCTATTTGTCCAGAGATAGTATTTTACCTCAGAATGAAACTGCAGAGTAAAACTGTCCCTGCACTAGAGCATTAGTCAGCACTAGTGCAACTGCAGTAGTAATAAGTTGCAAAGGTGGACATAACTCAGGCTCTTGCAAAATCATGGCAGGCTGGTAAAAAACATCTGAGAGACTGGTGATGATGATATTCCTAATCAAAGGTGCACTGTCGGCAGTAATACCTAAAATAAGTTGACTATTTTGTTCTTAGTAAAGGCATGACCTTCTTGTTTTGAATTACAATGTGCATAAGTTATCCTTGCAATTCTTATCTAGCAAGGCCCAATGGACGCAGGTAGAGCTTATTACCAATGATTTATCACTAATGTCTTCACTTTTCAGAAATAATGTTGCATTATAAAAATTAGTCATCAGATTTTCCTAATCATTTAATTGTTGTAAGTACAGCAGGCAAGTTGGAAAAAGTCTAACCTGCTGGGTCATTAAACATGTTTGGCATGGTACGAAATCCTCCGATTTCTGTACAGGGCTAATTTACAATGGCAGTCCTGCTGGTGCATTGAAGGCACACTAAAGAAAGTCCAGGTGTGAGCTACTTGTTCTACTTTCATTCCTTTGTGAACATCTTTCAGTAAAAACAGAGCACTTGAAGGGATCTCCTTAGCTAAGAAATCCAGCCCTCTGCTATCACAAGCAACCGTGATGTGATCGCTTTCATAAATTTATCCACGTTCCAACATAAAGTACAGGTTTTTTGCTCTCACCGTGCCATTCCATTGCTTTTCTGATACTTAGCAACCTTTGAGTAATTTTCAGCCCAAATTTATCACCACTGACTTAAACCCATTTGTTCAGGGGGAACATGGCTCTTCAATCATATCTTTTCTCTTACCTTTATTTTGTTAGACTAAACAAGCCAAGCCCTTTTAATTGTATCTCATAAGAGAGGGATGCTAGCCCTGGGTTCATCCTATAGCTTTCTGCACCTCCTCTAGTTTCTGAAACCTGAGTGACGGGAACTGTATCCAGGTGACGCCCTGTCAGGGCTTGAAACATTTGCACTACTATTTTCACCTCCCCTGGAAATCCCCCGGCTAATATGTGCTAAGACTGTATATATACACCAGAACAAGCAAACTTTTTGGCTTGTAATAACATTTTCAGTGTATTTTGGCCTAACATTTTGGAGGTAACAAAACCCATTCATTTATATTATTTATCACAGAAAAAATCAGGACCTCTTCAAAAGTGTTTTAAGAACTAGTTTCACTGGAAAAGAGTGAAATTTTAGCTAAGACTGAGAGACAGCAGTGAAATTTCTGAAAGGACTCGATAGAGACTGAGTGCACAAACAGTTTTATGTCTCCAAATTTTTCAGCTCCTCAGTTTCTGAATTTAGGATTCTGACACTACATATAAAACTGTCAAATTGCTATTTGTAGTTGGACATAATTATATTTTTCTATGTCTGAGGACTCAAACAAGAAAAATTGCATGACCAGTTTTGAAGACTACATTTAAAATCAATAGCCATAATAAAATACCAAGTAAATGAAACTTTAAAAGTACTTTCATAAATTATATCCTTAGCATTATTTTAAGAACTACTTTTTCTCCACTTACTCATGAAGTTTTAAAACATATGTCTCCCATATTCCTAAACTTACCTCTTGATTCACATTTCCCTATGAATAAATCTGATTCTTGTATTACATGGAACTGCATACCAGCTCCAGTTCCCAATCATGAGTTGCTGTAAATCAGCATAGTTTCAGTGACATTGCATGTGCTCAATTCCTGCTAGCTGTGGAACTGAGCTGACAAATGGTGAGAAGTAAAAAGAGGACACAATCCCTAAAGGAACAAAAAATAAAACTGGCAAAAGTGCAAAGACAAGATTGCAGGTTGGCTAACTCAGAAAGTTCCCTTTCTTAACTGCAGTGCACAAGAAGACTATTCTGGCAACAGATCAACTCTTCCCTCTCAGACTTACAGAAAGCTACTCAATCAGAGACTGGTTTCAATTGCAAGAGGGTCATTCTTGAATTCTCCAGTACGTGCTATGTATGTACCGCATGATTTCTATTAACATCTGGCTCAGACGTGGCAATCTGCTTGTACTACATTAACACATATGCTGTGATCAGTAAAAAGCAAGAGCAAGAGCCACAAATCAACTGTGCATAGGATTTCTACTGGCTTCAGTGAAATCCCATACAAGGAAGGGGTTGCATGACCCAGCCACAAATTCAATTGTTCATTTTTTGTCCTACTAGGAAAATGACAGTTGAATAACTGCACAAGACCTTACAGCCACCCCCTATCTTATTTTGGAAAATCCTCCTCAAGTATTCCTCACCTAAGATGAGTAAGACCTGTGAAAGAGAGAAATTGCTTTAGAAGAATGTCACGTGGACATCACAGATCTGATTAAAACTGAAAGTTCTGTAAAATTACACAGAAATGAACAACAGTCAGGTGTTTTCTTTCTCACAGAAAAGGCACTTTTTGACCTAGGTGTACCATCACCATGTATCAAGGAGCTATAGAAAGAAGCTCCTTAAAGAACACCAAAATAATTAAGTCGTATAATGTGCTAAATGGGTATTGGATTATTATCATTAATGCATATAAAGATGAAATTTGTGATTGTTTCTGTCAGTGCTGTTAAGAGGTAGTACTGGATTTTGTTTGCAGTTGCCTGCCTGACTGCAGACATAAGACATTAGATGCATTTCTTTTCATGGGAAAGTTAATGGTTCATGGGTTAATGCATTATCGGAGTGGACTTCTCGCTGTATTTTTGTAAGATTACCCAGGGCCTAGTTATGGGAAACAATGGAGCTCTGACTGTTTACAGAGATCTGCCCTTTCATGACTTAGGGCATAAGAGAAGAATGTAGTTAAGATGACAGTGCTACCAAAGGATAAGAATCCAGAAAATTGATGCTCACTGTACTGTAATTCTGTTGTTTTCATTGTCTGAACTTTTTTTTTCTCCTTTAACCTTCTATTTTGCTTATATTATAATGTTGATTAAAATGCTCAGGGTCCAGTTCTAAATTAATTGTTTCCCTGACTCAAATGCTTTCTACCTGGATGAAAAAACAACATAAGGCAAAGGGCACAAAACCTGAAAATTACTTGTACAAGCAATTTTGTCTTTGCCTAACACCAATGAATTATGGCTGGGTAAATTATTTTGGATAATTCGCTAATTCCTTTGGATGGTCATACTCAGAAAAGACTTGGTTTAACAAAATGGTCTGAATGAAGCATAAGTCTTGCCAGATATAAAAATGAGCAATTTTGCCAATACCTTTTAGATGTGAGTGCACGAGGATATTGTTCTCACATAATGCAATAAAAATGCTTGCTTTCCAGAGGCTGAGAATCCTGATCTCTCATTGGCATTAATAGAAACTGTGAATTGATCAACCTCTCTGAAAGACAGTCCACTTTTATTTCATTGCCTCAATATGAAAGTCTAGATTTAAGTTTAACTTCCCTATTTGACAATTCTGGCCATAACATCTATTGAAATGGTAGTATTTATTTGCAAAAAATGACAGGAATTTATTTTACAATGGCTGTTTAAAAGACATACAGTATTTCAGTGCTTTCTTCCATTCCAGTTCTTTTTTTCCTCCAAAATACCTAACCAAAAATAAAATTAATAAATACAGGTAAGCACTGCATAGCAAAACTACCTGACAAATGCTGGTAAGTACCTTGTCAAGTGCTAATCCTTAAAAATGGAAGGCCAGTCCAAGAGCTACATTTCTTTCAGAAGAGTCTAATGTTAGCAAACCATTACATAGAAAAATATTTATTTCATAGTTATAAATGATGATTATTTTCTATTACTGCCTTTTTTGAATGTGGGCAAGTATTTATGTCTGTCATTTAATTGGTATTGGTTTCATTTCAGATTCCTTCAAGGCTAACCTTTAGTAACTGCTACCGTGGTTATGATGTTTCCTATCAAAAAGATTACAATATTGTATTATTTTCTGGAAGAATTTAGTGAAGCTAGTCCATCACAAATATTTTGACAACGCTTCAGCTTTTTAAAACGAATGTAAAATCATGCGTCCCTTGAAGAGCAGTACCGCAACTCTATTTCTACTGAGGATCCCCCTGCATGTGCCGAATTCCCGTGCCTCCAAGTGGAAGCCCGTAGTAGAAACTCCCCCCGCCATCTGCAAGCACAGCGCTCCCGCCGGTCATTCATTCCCGCTGTCGGCAYTGCCGGCCGCATTTGCAGAGGGCTCTTTACCCCGAGCCTTTCCCCGCAGCTTCCCTCGGAGAGCTGCTGCCCTGGCGGGTCCCCGAGCAGTCAGCTTCCCGGGAGACGAGGAGCAGGCTCTAGGGCAGCAAAACCCTCCCGGCCCCACCGCGCTCTGCCAGAGGCGCACATCTGGGCGGCGGCGGC
>NW_020447564.1:976277-1016695 GCF_003343035.1 Apteryx rowi
CCCAAAAGGGCCAGCGATAAGGTTTAAAAAAAAAAACAAAAACAAAAAAAGCCATTCTGAAAATCCGTATTGCCAACATTTCTGCTTTGATAATGCGGCTCACTCAACAATTAATTCCCAGCATTTGAGGTCATCCATTAACATAAGTGTCTCAACTTTAGTATTTTTCCAGGCTCCTAGAAACATCTTCCTGTCAGGGCTACGGAGAAGATCTAAGAAAATCAGGAGGCAAATGAAAGCGACCCCCCAAGGGGGTCTGAACAGCAAAAGCAGAAGTCGACAGCGTGGCGGTAGTTAAGCATCATGGCAATTTAGGTCAGTTTTCAAACTCAGTGACGCTCAGTCTTAAAGAACAGGGCTGGGGGAAAGGCTGACATACACTGCGTTCCTGTCAAGGAAGCAAGGAAGGAAAAAAAAAAGGGGAAGCTGGTCGCCATACTGCTGACTTGTGAACCACATCAGAGAGGTCAGAAGCGACGCTTCGGCCAAATTTGTAACCTGCAGAGATCTTGCCCAGGACAGAAAATACAGTACACAGAACCTTGCCTAGCACTTGCAGGTATCTTTTTCGCCCTGAATTGTTGATCTTTTTCCTACAGTCTGTGTTAGCAATTGCTAGGGTTTATTTTTGAGCCCCCTGTCCTCTTCTTCGGGGTACTTAATTGCTTGGCTGTATCTGAAAGAGGAGCACTGCTGCAGTGCTGCTGCTGCTGCTGCTGCTGCTGCTGCTGCTGCTGCTGCCCTCAGACTTAGGACACACAAGAAGGAACAGCGCTGCAGCATCAGTCCCAAGCAAGAGGTAAGTCACGCCAGTCCTGTAGGGAGGAGGAAAAAGGTTGGTACAGCACACCTCCCCCTTGGAGTAAAGTGATATCAAGGCTTAAATTATGACTCATGCCATAGTTCATTCCCTGGTTTGTTCCTGTGTAGCATAACTATGTCTTGCCCTTTATTCAAAGCTCACAACAGTCACATAAATGTAGATGGAAGCAAATGGAGTCTGCAGAAATTACAATGAAATAAAAGCTCACGAATTAAAATAAACCACTGGATTTTGTTTTTGTGATGAAAATTGGAGAAAGCATTATCATTGGTCGATTCCTATAATTTCTTCACTGTGGGGTTAAAAACCTAGGAGAGCACTTTGCCTATTTCTACAAAATTTGTTCTCATGATGCCTTCATTTGGAGTATGTAGTGACCTGTTAGATTATGGAATAGTCAAGCAAGGGAAGTAGTGAGTTCTTTTGCTTTGAGACATTAAAAATGATATTGGCTAGAATAATCTGTAGAATGCATCAAAAAACCACCATTAATAAGGGGGGACAATATGCTTATACATGTGATTCCTTTTCTGATACCTGTGATACTATGAGTTATAAAGAATGGTGTGCAGTAATTACTTTTTTTTCATCAAGAAAGCTAAAAGATTTTGCTTTTTGGCTGATTTTTAAAATTCTGTGTATTCTGTTGTTATTAGCTATTTCTGTGGGTATGTGTCCTCATTTCTTCTAATTATCTCACATAAAATCTACAAAATTTCACTGTTATTTCTGTCAAATATATGTATCACTCCCATTTTAAATTGTATAATAACACCATTAAAACTCATGATCTTGTTGTACTAAATTTATATTTTAACTACAACAGATACTGGTGGTCTGAAATGCTTGCTGTTCATCTGTGTTTCTTTTTGGAATTAGCAGTTTTTTGAAGAAAGATTAATAATTGGAGAGTGTGATAGGCCATTTTGTAGTAATACAGGGACTATACACAAATGCACTTGACTGTCATTCTGGTAATTGGTCAAAAACACAGTGTTCAAATAAAACATATATGCATCTATTGCTTACTAAAGTAATGACTTCACTAACTCGGTCAGCAGGAGGAATCAGTGTATGTATARTCCTCATACGACTTGATGGAAGTTGCATAAATTTCATACAGCGGAATGGAAAAAACTTCCATAGAAGCTGGCATCAAAAACGGCCCTCAAACACTGCCGGAATTCACAGATTCATGAATCTTCAAGTCCTTGTTCACATTTCAAAATCCTTTTCAACACCACATTCTTGGCATTTAATAGCTGACATGCAAGCTCAAGGCAAAATACTTGGTATTCCTAGGAAAGTAATTTGTAATGGCTTATGACTCTATTCGTTCTACATCCACAATGTAGACACTACAACAATGCACAAGTAAAGCACTGGGGTCTTCCTGGTGTGGCATACCTTGGACTCCAAAACACAACTCCAAATCCACTGGGACAAAAAGATATCTCCATTTACTTCACAGACTATTAAAATGCTAGGTGGAAAAGGGAAAAATCTCTAAAGAAAGCATCTCTCATCAATAGAATCACAGTATTTAATAAAGAATAGCAGGGGAATAGGGTGTGGACTCTACTTTAGATTTCATAGTAATAAGAGGTTCTGGGAGAGGAACAGGGTGAGGGTATGCTAAATCCCATGCAAGGATGATACCTGCCTACCATCAGCTTCTTCTTCATGATCAGAGGGACGAACTTGTATAAATGGGCTTTTAACTACTGAGCAATCTGTCTATTCAGAATTTCAAGGACCAATGTAAATATTTACAGTCAATTCAAATCATCCTTTTTTTGTTGCCCAGAAAATGATGAAGTTAATCTGTCTATCTGAGAAAGAACACTGAGTCTTGTGACATAAGCAACCTCCAACATCAGCATTAAATGATTAAATGTTACAACGCACTCCTCTAGGTTCTATGGTATTTGGAAAAAATGACATGAAATAGTCCTTACTAATTTCTGCATCCCAATCAGAAAAGTACTTTGCAAATTATCAAAGTTTCTTGTTAATTTGGAGAGAAATCCTAGCTCCAGTGAAATCAGTGTAAATTTTGCAATTGATCTGGAGCACATTTTATACATCAAGTTTTCTCTCTTGATTTCCTTCTTCCAGTTCTGGCCCTTGTTTCTTAAAGCCAAAGTTTAGCTTTGAAGAAAACTGCAGTTAGCCATAGCAAGCTTTCCATCATGGGTCTCCCCTAATCTAATCACTTTTTGTTTCCTAATTTTCATAGAAATATGTCAGCAAGTGGTACGAACAGGTATAGGTAGAAGGTAGGGGGGTGTATATGGTTTTGTGATGCACAAATATTATTCAGGACCTAAAAGTGCTTGTTCAATAGCATGCTCGCAAAGCAAAATGCATGTGTATGTACAGAAATGTACAGAACAAACCCAAGACTTAATCTGGTTGAACTTTATAAATCCTTGTTGATTTCTGTGGAAGGAAAAGTTACTCAATGTCTTTGAAGATATCATCAAGACTTGGCAGATTATCATGGAAGGCTGCGTACCATAAGGCGCTGAGTACAGGCACTCTCTGAAGTGCTTGGGAAACTGCTCAGAATCTCTCAGGATTTGTTTTCTTTTGAAAACCATGCCCTGGGATTTACTAATTAACTCAGCTAGCTCTGTATAAGCTTTTTGTGGTTAGAAATCAGCCTTGATGGGGATTTTCATAATGAAGCAAGATTTGGTCATAGTTCAGACTCAAATTCATTATGAGTATTTTAGAGCTCTCCCAGTTTTAAAGATTGGGTTGAGCAATTAAAAAAATAAAGTAAGGCTTTGTACTGTTTCTTCTCTAACTATGTTAATTGCATGACAAGTTTCAACTCAAATATTGTACAAAATATGCACCTTGTCATGTTTTTCTACTTGCTGAGGCAAGAATTCATGGGAAGCTTTTATTTCTCGGTTTCTCTCTGCGACAGTTGTTATATTTAAGAGGATCTTATACTTGCTTTAATAATTTTTTTAATCTGGGCCTTAACTTCATTTCAGCCTAGACACGCACATGACAGTGAGGCTTTCATAGCCTACTCACAGGGATTTTCTGCTATCCAGACAACTGCTTAAAATCATATGCCTGACATATCATTTTTCCAGAGTTACCAAAAAAGAGACGTCTCTCTGATGAGGATAGGGAATTATTTTACCAATTTAAGCAGGAGAAGGAGTTATTGTGTGCAGTTGCCTTACTGATACGCATAAATGCAAGTCTTTCACGTTCCATACAATAGAACGGAAACGACTTCTGCAAAAATTGGTGTTAGCTTTGTGGATCAAAGTTGCAAAGAATGAGCAAAGAATGAGTCTCAGGTAGTGAATCCTTTCTGGGAATCCTGCCACAAAAGCTTTGAGCAAGAATTTTATTTTATTTAAAATATTCAGAGAGCTGAGCATTAAGTGTTCCCCAGACAAAGAACATACTGCATAACTGGTTTCCTGCAGATCCAGCAAGCCAAATTCTTTCTCCTATAAGTAAGTATAGTTCTATCAGTTTTGATGGAGCTTTGCCTGAATATACACTAGAAGCAATTTTTGCTCTGGACACTCTTTACCAGCTCTTCAAAAAATGGCTCCTGTTTGAATGCTGTGTTAAAGTTTCCACCAGGCTTTTGAACATCATTAGATTACTGTTTAAAAATACCAAATAAATGTATTGACCAATGTTGCATGGTCTTTCCAACTGGTAACTTCAAAGGGAGAAAGATGCTTAACACTCAAACCTCTGTTTTGAGTTACAAATCCATAGATAGTGAGCCACTACACCCCATAAAGAAAACAGCCACAGTATCAAATTAACTGTATTTTGGACTTCATTCTCTAATGCAGCATCCACCTGCCCCTTCCAGTACCCTAGTATAAAAAGTAATTTAGTCAGGAACATATTTATGTGAGACATAGTCCATGTGAAAGTCCAATACGAAATTTTAAACTCGTGATCATTTTGGTCTTGCCTAGAGAAAATAATAGGACAATGATTGCTTTCTCAACTGGGCCCTTCTTCACTAATATTCAAAATTACCAAAAATCACTGTGTTAAAGCCTGAAGACTTTTTCGACTACTGTATTTTCTGAAGATATTAACAAATCTTTTAGCAATCTTAGCAACTTCCTCTAAGTTTGTACCAAATAAAAACTTCCTGGTGCAAATGACAGCCATAAATGTCAACCGACTTTCAGAAATGATGCCCATAAAATCTGTAAATAATTTCACATGAGCAAACAGCATAAAGCCACTGATAAGTCAGTACAGTCCATTTATCAATACAGTTAAGCCAGACTTGCTGTCACAAAAAGCAATCAGCTTCTGGATAAAGTCTAAGTCAGACTTTCAGAGGAAATCGAAATTCTAGCGGCGTCTAGAACTGACCTCAAAAACCTCAGTGTAACCAACCACTGCCACCTAGTGAATCAAAGGAAAAACAACAAGAAGTCATTTAAAACTGCATCATGAATGACCGTGTGAAGCTTAGCTGGTGTAGCTGTTTGAGTTTAACTGTGATTTTTAAGTTAGTCACTTAGCTTCCTGCTACTCTTTTTAAAAAATGCATCATTTCAATACATTTTATTGTAAAGTAATTTTCTTTTTCCATATTCAGAATAAGGCTTACACCAGTTTATGTTGCGGGGATCACAGCACACTCTTCAGTGTGGCTCTTGTGAAAACCAACCAGTTGGGTTACACCGTCCTCAGTTTTGTTGATCTCACATTCTTGCAACAAGCAACCCTACAGTATTTTACTCTTTACAAATTCAGCTCATGTGCTGGTGAGGGCAGGCCCTGCAAGAGTGCCAGGTCTGTAGTTTATCCCTTGTACTGTCCTGCAGAATTCAAGGAGACGTTTTTCTGAGACAGGTGACAAAATTCCTGGTGACTACTTTTTAAGCAGTGTAACAGCCTCTGTTCGTGTGCAGCTTTCCATAGTCAGAAGAACCAATATTTTGCTTCAAAGGAAGAAAATAGGGATTGTAGAGAACAGTTTTCTATTATTTTATTTTTCGAAATTGAAAGACACATCTGGGCTTTGAACACACGTACAGCAGCTCTGCTGAGTTCAATGAAAGCTATATGTACATGACTGCAGACAGAATGTGATCCCTAAAGTCCAGTATAAATTGTGGTTCCATTCTGTTCGTACTTACCATATCTTTAGAAGTACTTGTATTCACTGTCAGTTGTCATCATCCTGCACAATTAAGCTTTTAAACTTGTAGGGACTTAAAAAAACAAGTATGAACAGCTGGAGTTTGCACAGAGGCCAATGAGTGGAGGAGACACATTTATACTATGATTATTTAACAGCATTGACCAAAACAGAGTTCTCTCCCCTAAAAAAAAAGTTATCCCAAATTCTGATTGTTTATGTAATTTTCCATAAAATTAATTCTGATCTCTTCTTTCCCAGGTGAGTCTCTTAGAAGGTACTTTAATGGGGTAAAAACTCATATACAAGAATAAACCAGCCAACCAGATCTCTCTTCCCTAGAAAGACCTTTACGATTAATAGATTCCAAAATATGGAGTCCTTTTCTCCAAAAAATAATTATAGCAGGCGCTACTTCAAGACATGCTGTCATTACAGAACTAGCTTTTATGGATGCTCCTGCAGTTACTGACGCATCACTCACTGGTGATGCTAATTTTGCTGCTGTTGCCCCTGTGCAATTGCTGATGTGCCAGGTGGCACAGCTCGGTTGACTTCCACACCCATCAGTAGGGATCAAGACCTCTCGACCTCGGGAAGCATCTATGGCTTTCGGTCTTGGGCCGATTTTGCTATTGCTCGGCAGTGACTGACATCAATACCTCTTGCTATCGAGAGGCGTTGATGCCTGTCAATTTCCATCCCTATTGATAGGGATTGATATCGACAGGTATCAGTAACAATTGATCTTGAACCCTATCCATAGGCATTGACACCTCTTAATGCTGAGAGCCATCGATGCCTGTTGGTTTCCATCCCTATCAATAARGATCGATATCGATCCATCCATCAACAGGCATCAATACCTCTCCATCTCCAGATGGAGCTATAGCTTTCAGTCTCAGGTTGTTGTTCCCTTGCCTGGCATCAACCGATATCGGCCTCGACATCGAGAGGCGGCTACAGCTTTCGGTGCCGGGCCGGTTTTTGCAGGGTGGCCGGGCCCTGCCGGGGCCCCGGCTGCCACCAGACGCGCCGCCGCCGCGCCGCGCCCTCCGCGGACTCCATTTCCCAGAGTGCGGCGCGGCGGCGGGGCAGGAAGTCCCGTGTCTCTGAGTCAGGAGGGGAGAGGAGAGGAGAGGGGGAGCCGCTGCTGCTGCTGCTGGGGCGCTCGCGGCGGCGATGGCGCTGGAGACCCTCTCCCCGGACTGGGAGTTCGACCGCCTCGACGACGGCTCGCAGAGTGAGCGCGCGCGGGGGGAGGGGCGCGGCGCGGCGCGCGGTGGGGGGAGGGGGAGCTGCGGGCGTTAACGGCCGCCGGGGGAGAGCGGGGGCGCGGGCTGAGGGGACTCCGCTGCTGTCCCGGCCCCGCGCGGGGGGAGACGGCAGGGCTAGGCTAGGCTGGGCGGGGCGGGGGAGCTGAGCGGGGTCAGCCGCCCCCCCTCCGCTTCCCTCACGGACCCGGCCTGGGGCCGGCCGCCGCCCCAACAGCTGCTCCTCCGCAGGGCGGGCTGCGGGGCGGTTGTGGCGGTGGCCCTTTTTGCTTCTCGCACCCTTTCCGTAGAGGTCTGGGGTTGGGGGAACGGCTGTTCCTCCCCTTCCTCCCTTCTGGGGAGTCCCCCCCCCCCCAGGGCCCCCAGCGTTGCGAGGGAGAGGGCAGGCAGATCTGCACGACTTTCTTCTCCTGCGTGAACAGGGTTTCTTTGCTTCCCCCAACATATCTGGTAGCCCAAGAAAATTTTGCAACTCCCCCCCCCCCCNAGATACCGAGATAAGTTAGTTGTATGAGGTTTCCCTTGGCCGAGGCTTCATGTCTTGGGCAGTCACTTGCAATTTCACCTTTAAAAATAAATAAATAAGAGCATGCGATGCTTAACTCTGTCAGCAGGTTTCTGTGCCTGTCAAAATCCACGTTTTTCTCGGTGTGTAGAGGTGACCTACTTTCTAAACCAGGAATGTGTACAGTTGTTACACTGTAATATGCACTGTATCTTGAACTGTGCCAAACTACTTACACCAGGTGTTGCTGTGCAAATATGTCACTTATGGACCAACTGTTTCACATATAGTGTTATTCCAAGAGATGATACAGTTCATGCCATATTCATTTTAACTGACTTTCAGTAGAAACTAAAGCCGTAGTGAGTTTATCTGTTCTCTAGCCATGGAATGCAAAATGTAGCTTTTACTGGAAATGCCAAATCTCTGCAGCTTTGACAGTGACATTAAATGCAGTTCAGAGAACTTTGCATGACCTAATATGTTCCATTACAGCTATCTTGACAGTGAACAAACAGGCTGGTCTTCTGTTGAGAACACTATGCAACTTTTAAGGGAAGAGCCAAAGAAAATTCCAGTGACTGTGACCTGTATCATTAGCAATTATGCTCTAAATTGAGAAAAAAGGTACTACATAAGTCCAGTTTGTTGGATCCCTGTCCTAGATATGTATGGGCATAGCATTAGCAAATCTTGCTGTAGCAGTACATCCACTGAATATTAATATTGCTGATTTCATAAAATAAGATGAAGTTGGGGAATCTGTACAACTTAGATATCTAACGTTGCTCAAATTATGATACTTTCATCTTATCACCTGAGGGGAAACTAAATCTGACTTTACTGTAAATACATCATGTTGTATGAAGTAGGACTTGTCTACTCTCTGGAAGGAAAAGCAAACTTCTGCATTCTGGGATTCCCTTTTCTTTCTCTGAGATCTAGTTTACTTAGGAAAAGATTTTCTGCATCTTTGTGAAAAGTTGCCCCACCTCCCAGTCATGTTTTATCAGTTCAACCCTGCCTACATCTGGGTAGCCAATAGCTTTCATACTCTTGTCTCTCTGTGAGAAATTATTCACACCTCTTTCTTATTTTATATGATCAGTTGGAGGTGGTAGGTTAACAGCTTTCCGCAGTCACCTCTTTGGAGATGTCAGTTCTGCTGAGCAATAGCACTGTTGTTTAAATCCATCACTTGGCTGCTGGGAAGGGTGACAGGACTTGGGTGTCCAGCAGAGTGCTGCTGCAGAATTTGGTTTGAGAGGTGCCACTTGCTTCGTGGGCAGTTGATTTGAACAGGAGTGGCCAGTTCCTGCTCTTGCACAATTCAGTAGTTTTCCTGTTCCTCTTATAAAGCCCTGATATCTCTTTCAGTTTCTCTGCTCTTAGTTTGTCTTTTGTGTGAAGGGAGGAGCTGGGGTTGGGCAATACTGCAGCATGCCTCTGTAAGTCTCCATGCTCAACAGAACTGAATTTTATAACAGTAAAGTACTGAAGCTGACATGCTGGTTAAACTCCATCCTGCAGGGCTCTGAATAGCATCCATCAGTATTTTACTAGTTTTCTGCGGCAGAGCTTCCAGAAGATGCATTGGAATTACCCTCTGAGGAATCTGGGAGACAAGATGAATTGGATCGAAGAGAATAGCAAGATGCTGTACCACAAGGGCTCCACATCAGTGTTTTTGACTGCATACTGCTGATGGAGAGCTTTTACTTCGCTTGCTTCTTACTCGTTAGGTGACATTCGCTCTCCTCGTTTTAACGATGTCTGTGCAGGTGTCTAGGCTGCAGGTACAGGTAGAACCTGATGGTACTAATGCAGAAATTAGCATGGGATAGTTTATCCCGCTTCTTGGATAGGTTGTGCAATCCATGTCCCCCTGTGGTTGGCACTGCTGCTGACTTCAAAGTAGCGTCTTAGTGTTAGTTCAGGAATGCTTACTCTTCACTGCAGTCATTTCTCCTTCTCAATCTCAACTTTGCTGTACGCAATCCTTCTCATCTTTGCCTGTTTATGTATCCTCATCCATTCCTCCCCTTATACCTGGTGAAGTGTCCCAGTCAAATATCTTCTCTTCCTCCAAAAAATGTCTGAAGAACAATCGATTTGACAGTGTGCTTCCTCTAAAGTAACCATTAACTATCATTTGACTGAACTATTGGCAACTCATTGTTTTATTCTTCTTGTTTAACCTTGTACTCATCTAAGTTTTTAAACTTTTCAGAGCAGCCTACTCAGTGAAATGTGAAAAGAGCACATATACTGCTAACTAAATTTAAAGAACCCCACCTGCAGAGTTGACATCCTGTTTAGGCAGACTTCAGTTATTCAGCTTACTTATAGCTTCCTCATATTCCCTCTCAATAATTTTTTTTTTTTTAAGATATTCCTATTTTCAGCAAATAAGACAATCCTAAACTGTTAGGTGCATAGTTTAATTATGGGGAGGACACTTTAATCTTCACGTAAAAAAAAAAATTGTACTTCCTGACTGAACAAGAAAGCTTTGAGCTGTGATCATTGTCTCCATACTCCAGATTATCCAACTAAGTTAGTAATTGTTTATTTTCTTTCTCAATGTGTGAAAGAAAAAAAGATAGGACTGAGTGAATGAAACTTGCATGTAGTCATAGGCTTACTTTACTAATTGATGCCACTGTCCTTGGTATTTGACCAGCTGAATGTTGTTCGAACATTATAACCTGCTAACAGTAACAGGGCAGTTCTTCATTTGAACATCCAGGTGCTAAGCAAAAGAATAGTTCTGTTTGAAGAAATTGAGTTTGAAAGTGAGGGAATGATTGAAAACCATAATTGTCCAGTGTAGTGCCCTAATGACTTACTGAGAGGTGGCAGGGAGGGAGTGAAAGAGGATTGCTATTAATATAACTGCTACTCAGGCCAAAATGATTAGACCTATTGCCTCAAAGTTCTAATATAATTGTATATGCACTGGATCAATTAATGGGTAAAATCAACTGCTGTGTTATGATTTGTCCAGTCCCTTCTTTGCACAACGTCTTGATGTGATAGTTAGGCTTAAGATCTCAGTCTGAAGATGTGTAAATTAAAAAATAATTGTTTCTGTAAAACCTCTTGGTTTGGTACTCTTATCAAATAATATTTGGATTCCTTTTAAACTGACATTGAGCTTTATGATGTTTTTTAAATAAATAAGAACTTAATACAACTGCATTGGTTTAATAACCAAAAAAACTTAAGCACAATAAGGAATATAGTACTGCAAACTAAATAGGAACAGATTAAATATTTTAAAATAAATTTTAGGATATTGCAGTTTACTGAGCTTTCTCTAAAATGGTACAAATGTTATCGATTCTCAGAAATCCATGCTGAAGTGCAGTTGAAGAATTATGGAAAATTTCTTGAGGAGTATGCGTCTCAACTGAAGAGAATTGAGGATGCTTTGGATGACTCTGTTGGAGATGTTTGGGACTTCAGTCTTGATCCCATTGCGTTAAAGGTCTTCATATATTTAATATACAGTGAAATTGTTATGTTCCTTATTCCTGCTTTCCTTCAAAACCTGAAAAGTAAAAGCTGCATGCATTTGTGCTCTTAAGATTTTGATTTTGTGTTTGAGAAACCTGTCTAAAACACTTTTAATTATCAAATAACTAATAAATTGGTGCTTATCACCAGAGATGATGTTTTCAGGTTATTCTTTTTCCTGTCTTTTTGTATGCCAGTGAAAGTTAAATGAATTTACAATTCTTAGTGTCTTGGGAAGCCTGATACCTGCAAGCTTCGTGCGTGTTTGTGTGTGCGTGTTTGTGTGTGCGTGTTTGTGTGTGCGTGTTTNGTGCGTGTTTGTGTGTGCGTGTTTGTGTGTGCGTGTTTGTGTGTGCGTGTTTTCCCAGAAGATCTCCCTAATAGCTGTATAACTGCAAAGTGAACAGTATGTGTATTTTTAATTATGTTTTGATGTAATGGCCTTGACTTTCTTTTCTTTTTTAGAGAAAAAAATTACACAGTATTTTCTGTCCTCTAGAGGTGGTTATTTCCTTCGTCAGAAATTTCCTGTCCTCTGTGGAACACATTTGGTTTTTTTGTTTTGTGTTGTTTTTTTTTTGTCACTGAACTTGTAGGCATTATTCAAAAGCACTTTTAGCTTTTGTTCCCATATAGAACTTGTCTATCCAGAAGATACAGTGGGTCAAAACATTCCTCCAACTTTTCAAATTTTTTGCAGGGCCACTACAGTGCTACATGTGTATGAAGTAGTCGGTCTCATGTCTGATTCAAGTACAAAATTTTAGTGCCTGCAGGCAGATATGCACCATGCTTCCCATTTCCTGCATTTGGGATTTTTAGTTTGTGTTTTAGGTTTCCTGAGCTGCTTTTCTGCATACTTCATAATGACCATACTTTTGCTTTACAATTCCTGTAAGTAAATTACCATAAATGCTATGTAGTATATCTAGTTATTTCCCTTTCTGCCGTCAGTGAAGAGGAAGGTATTTCCTTTTATATGCAAAAAATGAAGATTTCTTGCAGCATAGGTTGTCATTATTGTGCAGTTGTTGCCCTCTTATTACTGACCTCATTTGAGGTTAAACTGAAGGAAAAAAAAAAAAAGATACTTACCTAGCTGGATAAATGTATTTTTGACCAATATTTTCTAAAGTGTGTGTTTTGGTTTTTGTTTTATTTATTTTTATTTTTATTAAATTGTAGCTTTTGCCATATGAACAGTCTTCTCTGCTGGAGCTCATAAAGACAGAAAACAAGGTAGGTGCTTTATACTTAAATGTAAAAGATGATTGGAGTTATTCTAGCTAAGACAAAGCCCTCTAAACATGAGAAATGCTATACCAGGTGTTTACTTGCTGTAGTCTTGTAAGTGTAATCTATGTTTTTTGTTTGTTTTTCCCCCCCCCTTTGAGTCTAGGTTCTGAACAAAGTAATAACTGTTTATGCTGCCCTTTGCTGTGAAATCAAGAAATTAAAGTATGAGGTAAATTCAGCTGTCTTTTATTGCTGTGTGAAAATGTTTGATTGGCAAGCTGATATGTAGATTTGTTCTGTCATGATAAAGAAACAAGATACAATGTCTGAATAATTTTTATAGCGTGTTTGTATATATCCTATTTATTAAAAAACAAATTTCTGCTTTTGTTGTTAGGCAGAAACTAAATTTTATAATGGCCTCTTGTTTTATGGAGAAGGAGGTAAGTAGTTCCCTTTACTGTAAAAGTTTGTAATTTTATGTTATTACTTCAGGTTATATTAAAAGCTACAGTATGTGTAATCCTATAATAGATGTATATCCTTTCATTATATTTTTGGCTGGTGAATGCCAAAGAATGGACTTCGAGGTTATAGAGCAATACATTAGTGTCTTGTAACTGTTCTGAGACAGCATTAAGATTTTATCTTTAAAGCTCCATTATCTGCAGTAAGTATTGTTATATTAATAGGACATACATTGCAACCTTATTTACATGAGAAGTAGGGTCTGACATATTTTTTCAGACAGATGGCCTTTAAGTAAAGATACTGAGAAAATGCATGAGATGTAAAAGCAGTGCTTCTGAAGTTTGTTGTGATGACTTTTGTAAAACATTTTGGCTTCTTTTTTTAATGTCATTATACTTAATGTATAGTTTACAGAAACCTGAGTTTATGTACTGTAGCAGCTATTTTTCAAAGTATGGCATTGATCACCTATTCTTTTGCATGTAAATACATTATCCTAAAACAACCTATTTCTTACTGGAACTAGATTTTGCTTTGATACCTTAGTGCAAGGTATTTATTCAGGTTTTTATTGTTTTATTGCTTACAAATTAAAAATTTATTGTTTTATAACAGTCCTGTGCACTTTACTCATGGGATCATAGTTGTTCCAATATATTAATGTAATCTTCTGCCCTTAAAGTGCAGGTAATATTACTCTTGCTGCTGTTTAGACTGTGACATACAGGGATATAAATGATTGTAGGTCAGTCTAGTTGACAAATCACGAGAGCACGCTTTAGATGAAAACTACTTTTTGTCATAGAATTACACTGGTAACCCCTCTGAAGGGTTGGTCTTAAGTGCTTTCTTAAAGGATGTTAGTCTGGGAATGAGCACAGATCTTAGTCATGAGGTCTGATTGTACTGTTGACTTGATTTAGGGATGGGCCACCTAACTGTTTTCTGTTTGAGAAATGTGGGAGAAAGGAAAGGAATGCTCCTTCAGAGCAGTCTTGCAAAAGTACTTTGCAAAGCTTTTCAAGAGCCTTAGATGTGACAGAACTATTGGGGAATGTGAAATCTTTGAGACAGAGACTGTTTAACATACTTTAAGTACTACATAAGATGACTATTGTGGTTCAGTTAAGAAACCTCAAAAAAGTGGTTTTTTTTTTCCTGTTTGTTTGTATTTAAGCAGATTCTCACAAATATCTGAAAAGAAAGTGATATGCTCCCAAGGCAATAGACAGGGAATCACTCAAAACTTCTCTGCATTTCTAGCATGATAAAAGACAGGTTGTTGCTGCTATAATATATTATCTTGTTGCTGCAATTTGTTCCTGCTTGGTGTTCATCAGGGAATGGTTAAGAATGGCAGTAAACGAGATGTCAGCCTTCTGTGGATTAGATGGGGGTGCAGAAATGATGTTCTCTGCTCCCAAATCCTTCTTTGCAACTTCTACCAAGCTTACTTAGTTCAGAACAGCTAGCAAAGTCACTGGCTCAATTAAACAGAGAAATATTTTGCTGGCCTTTGCCCACTCTATACATGCAAAACACTTCTTCATTGTGTCCTTACAGTGGCTAGGGCTGGCCTAGGAACTTGAGGTCGAGTTATATTTGGTTTTGGACATCCACTAAACTCAATAGAGTAAAAGTTAAATAACACATGAAGGGGAAGGATATAGTATTTAGGATTTTTGTGTTGAAGCTTTATCTTACAGAAGTGTGGAGGTTTCTTTAGTCTCTGACTGCTCTAAAGAAACATTTTTACAAAGCAAAAAACCAGAAATCTAAAACTAAATAAAACTTAGGAGTTTCCTTCTATAGAATGAGATGAAGTATAGAAACAGGAAGCTGCTTTTCTCTAATGTGAGGTAATTTCTTATGCAGATAAGTTTGCAATTGTAAGCCATTTTTACACAGAGTGACTCAATAGAAAAACCTTAAGTCTATAGCATTAAACTGTCCTCATATTAAAAAGACTGTATTTTGTCAATGGTATACAATCACTACAGCTGTCTGAAAGAATTCTACATTAATGATGTAGTTATTGTAACCCCTAGTATCCTGTTAGTATATTTTGTCATATAGTAATGCTTTGAAGACATTGTGATGAACCAGTACCATGGTGCTGGATAGTATATAGAAAAGGAAAATCAATTTTTTGAAGAAATCATATGCTACACAGCTTTTTCCAATGATTAATGATTGCAGCATCTTGTTTCAATAAATAACCATATTGCTAGACCTTCCTTGCAACATAAATACCTAGTACTTTTGCAGGCTTTTATTAATGGAAACATTGATATGAGGTTGCATAAAATACATGCCTGTCAAGAATTGCATTCTGTAATTTTTTTATTTTCTTTCATGTGATGGAGACCTTTTTTCCCTGCTTTGTGTGTGGCTTATACACAATATAATTTATATTGAGACAGAAACTTCAAAAATAAGTCTGGCTTAAGAAAGCAAAATGAAAACTTATAAGGCTCCCATCAGGGATACATTGCCTTATAATAATGTGTTCCAGTTGTATTATAAAAAATAACTTGGAGAGCAAGCTGCACAGTGAAGTGAATAGGTCTAACATAGCCTTTTGAAAGTAGTGACAAATCTTTGTCTTTCAAGCCACAGATTCCAGCATGGTGGAGGGAGATTGCCAAATACAGATGGGAAGATTTGTTTCTTTCTTGCAGGTAGGGTATATTTTGGTTTTGATAGCAGTTGTAATCTTAATCTTATTTGCAAAACGAATTTAACTGTCTGTCCTATCCTGCTTGCATCTCGCTGAAAAGCAGTAGTTATTTCATATGTTGGTACATTTTGCCTGCAGAGCTGTCACAGTCAGCTCACTTACCGCAGAACTCTAACTTGGTTTGGTCATCTGTTGCTTTTTTTTTTGTTTATACTTGTGTAAAATTATGGAATTATGGTGTATGTAATCATTGTTCAAAGAAATTAGAATTTACCTAAGCAAACTTCAACAAGAGAAGATAATTGAGGTTGTTTCATTTGACAAGGTTAAGGAACTCTGATTTTATGGTTTTGAGTGGCAAGTTTAGTTTTTCATTGAAAATTAGGCATGGATTGTTTGTTTATACATCTTTGTTTAGCTCATAGGAGGAGGCAAAATTAAAATGTGGGTTTGGAAAAAAAATTACTCATGCCTCAAACTTTCAGAGAACATTCCTTTCAGAAACATTTTGGTTGTTATCAGGGTTATTTGCATGAAAACAGGATCTGTGTTTCTTCAGAGGATTTCCTGTGCTCCTGGGTTTCAGCCTATGGTGGAAATTTTTTTTCCCCCCCCTTCAGTATAGTTTTTAAGTGACTCTTGTATTCCAAATATTGTTTTATTTTCATACAAAACTTACTTGTAATGAAGTATGTATGTTAAAATAGAGAAGATGCAGGAAACTTCTAGAATGTTTAAACAAAATCCTGTTTAATAAAGCTTAAAATTACTCTTCTGGTTTTATACCAGCATGGCAATTCTCACTTACTGAGTCACTGACAGGTTAAATGCCATAGGAGATTGCTTTTCAACCTCTTTCAACATGCTCAAGTGCAGTTAATTCTTGGAATATCTTGTTGATTTCCCCTCTTCCCCCCCATTTTTCAGGCTTGTTGTCCTACCAACTTTGCCAGTTTACTTCTTTCATTCTCTAACTCTTACTGAGCAGATATTAGTGAGAGATCTGTTAGTGGTCCTGAGACAGGGCTACTGTACACTTGTGTTTTCCCAGGTATGTTCTCTTTTTCTGCTAGGAGACTCCCCAGATGAAAGCTGAGGACAGGATGACTGGATGTCTTCAGCATATCTGTATTGCAGACCCACTCAGTAGTACAAATTTATGTATATCTATAGGGGATGCACTGATGTGTATATTTATAGGGTAAACACTGAATAAAACTATAGTAGCCTCACTTGTGGGCCTGCTTTGTATATGTGCAATTATGGCTTGCTCAATGCTGAACAAGTTAGGAAAGAAGGGAAAGTCAGCACGTTACCCCAGAGGGAAGATTAGTGTGCTAACAGGTTTGTATTACTAAAGCTGTGAGGAAGTCTTTTTCCATATTGATCCTATTCTTTTTCCATTGTTGTGTTCCTCTAAATCCAGTCAGGAGTAGTCTTTACCCAGAGGCTGGGAAATACTGATATAGTCAATGTTGCAAGCATATCCCTAATGGCAGTGTGAAAATGTGAATGAAAACTACAGAAGAGGTGAAATGTTGCTTTCATAGAGCTACTGTGCACCTGTAGGTTTACTGGCTTTTTTGAGTTCAGGGTTTCTTGGTGTCCAGAGAACATTCACAGCTTGATTAACTAGATGTAAAAGCCTAAAATTTCGTGTGTAGTTACATTAAAAAGACAAATTATCAAAATAAATAATGCAATGAAACTCTGGTAGATGCTTTTGATCTTACAGAATACAGTGTATTTGAAGAAGTCTGACAACATGGCCATTGTCTGTACTATGTAGCTACTAATAAGCATGTGCTGTTGAATTGGACTGTTGCCTGAAGGTTTTAAAATGGCAGCTCATTCTGGCTCTTTTTTATTTTTTTTTAAGAGAAAGAGAATTAGGACCCAAACAGCATTTTAAAGTGGATGAAAAGCAGAAAGTGAAATTTCCCTGGTTGATTGCACATCCAAGATAGTGAAATACAAGCTGTAAATGATCTCTGGATGATAAAATCAAATTAGACTTCTCTGGGCTGCTTTCCACTCCCCACCCCCCTGCATTCTCCCAGGAAATGATGTGATCTCAGTTGTCTGTTAATCTGCTCCTCTGGAGTCTGTTGGCTGGTTTCAGCTGCATTTAAGAGAGGAATACAAGTATAAGTAATGACACTTCCATGTTTTGTGCAAACTGGTGACAAGTAGAAGGCAGAAACCCAAATAAGATCTATTTTGGACAGAGGGGAAGACAGAATTCAGCTGTTATCTGCAGTCTTCTGGCAAGACCGGCAGCCTGGCTGATTAGCCTGCGTAGGCTGTCTGGTCTGGAGCCATCTGTGTGCTTACTGGCCAGACTGAGCACCTGCTGACTTGCCTGATGGGAATATAGGGGACGTTAGTGAGCAAATATCACTGTGCTTAAGGAAAATCCAGATTTGTTTATTCTATTGCTCAAGGAACACCTTGTTAAAATCCATTACAGAAATTAAGATCAGTTCTTTACGTTATCACAACTGACTTTTATTTATTTATTTATTTAAACTGTGTAACTGGGCTCAAGTTCTGCTTTAGTCAACACACACCTCTTAAAGATGTTTAGTCTTGTTTTTTGAAGTCAGTCCACTCAGTTGTCTTCTACTGGTTAATCACTCTCACCGTAGGTACAGGCTTCTGTGTTAACTTCTAATTTGGATTTGTCTCTCTGCCGTTTCCAGAGTTGTAACTCTTGAATCTAGTGGAGAAAAAGCGAAAAAGTCACTTGCTAGCGGGAATTCTCTCTCTGAAGGTACTTGAGCACTGTCGTTGAGTCACCTCTTAATGTCTTTAATAAGGTGAACTCTTTAAATATCTTGCTGTAAAAGCTTTTAAGCCTATTGAACCTCCTTGTGGTGACTCTTGTCTGTACCTTCTCCAAAGATTCAATATCCTTTTAAAAATGTGGTCCTGAGTGTCAAACGTGGTATTTCAGGATGTAGCTTGCTGAAGCTGTTTGCAACTGTGAAATCATTTCTGTCTTCCTTGCTATGTTTCTATTTATATGACCGTGCTGCATATTCATCCCTTTTTAATACAAGTTGTACTGGGAGTTTGTATTCAGTTGCTTCTTAACTGTAGTCCCAAATCCTTTTTAGAGCAGTTACTTACTAGGATAATGTTCATGATCCTGCTGTAGGTCTGTCCACTGATTTGGATTAGGAAAGATACCTGGAGCTTGGGCTACAAGTTCAGCGGTTTACATTTCATGCTTTAGAAATAATGTGTGTGATGAGGGTCTATACATATATATGCATTTTATTTATTTATTTAATTTTTGTCTTTCAGGAGTTGTCTTGCTTTGTTACCCGATGTTATGAAGTGGTGGTGAATGTAGTGCATCAGCTGGCTGTTCTCTATACCAGCAACAAGTAATTACTGTCTGAAATGCTATATCTTTCAATAACAGCTGCTATGGACGATACTGCTGCTTATTTTCATGTTGTGAATCTTAGTATATGTTCCTCACAGTATTACCATGATTTTCACACATTAAGTTGAGCTTAGTGAGGTCTGATGGGTTTAGCTTTTGTGAAAACCAACCCTGTCATGTGTTGTCTAAAATCTGCTCGTGATACTTGCAGGCCTAGCTTGTATCATGGTAAGCATCTTTAGATGATAGGATAAGAAAAAAATGCCAGAACAATGCACCACAGACTAATGCACTATTGGTTGAGATAGTAGTTAAGAGGGCCCAATTATCAAAATAGTTTGTCACAGATAAGTGGAGCTCTTACTGTCACTGAAAATCCTCTTGAAGGAGAATATAATTGTAGGGCTCTTGATCTTTTTTCAGATAGGATAACGCTATCCTTTTCTGTTTTATTTGTTGTTTTTACTTTTATCTTACACTGCTGCACAAAGACTTTCTGTTCAGTGCTGAATGAACAAGTTGTAGCCTGGATATCACTTGGTTAAAAGTGTGAAGTGATATCAGACCTTTCAGCTGAAGGGCTGTATAAATGCTACATGCTGTTAGCCTAGCTGGGAATCGCTGATGTGTGCGCAGTGAATGAAATCTGTGTTTTGATCCAGTTGCATATTGTGCATTCAAAAAAGCACTATTAAATTTGATAGTAGCACACAGATTTCACATAGAGTATACTCCTAATTATATTTTGAGTTCTTTTATTTTCTGAAAGTTACTATTTTAATGAAGGAAAATATATTCCCAAAACCTTGATAAGTAATTGATAAATGTCCTCTGTTTTAAGGATTAAAAAGATGTTAAGATACTTATTTTGTTTACAGGAATGCACCAAAAATTATAGAGACGTCAGGAGTTCATTTTCAGGTAGGAATGATTTGGAGCCCTTTTGCTTATGTTGATATATCTATGCCTTAATCATTAATACTGAGAAAAAGTGGCAAGAAAGTGAATTTCAAGCACAACTTCCAATCTGGGATCTTGTTTAAAGGTTTTACTTTGTTAATCAGCTTTCTCCTGCCCTTTATGTGGAAAGGGTTGGTACCTGCACATGTGTCAAAGTCTAGCTTTCTTAGTTTAAAAGTGTTTGCATGCACCCATACTGTATGCAATATGTGCTATGTGCATGTAGATAACTTGGGAATCCTACCTTCATTGTCAAATTAGATTAGTGAGCTTAAAGTGGGGCCTGCGTGCAAGCTCCTGTTCCATGTGTCACTTCACAAAATACTTGATCTTTAAGCTACCAGACTAAGAAATCTGATTTAACTCTTATTAAATGGTAAAATTTCAGTTCATTTCAACATTATATCTGTCATGCTCCATTGCAATAAATTGTTTAATAAACACAGTCTTTTTTCTTGTTTGTTTGTTTTTTTGTTTTTTAACAGACAATGTATGAGCATCTGGGGGAATTGCTGACAGTTTTAATCACCCTGGATGAAATAATTGACAATCATGCCACTCTGAAAGATCACTGGACCATGTACAAGAGGTATGTCTCTGAAGGTGTGAAAAGTAGTCCCACAACATAAAAGATGAAAATGTGCATTCCCCCCCCTTCCCCCAAAGAAAGTCAGTTTGGGAGCATGGATTTTTGTAGCCTTGAGAATTTTGCCAGGAACCTCAATGAGGAGCAATGGGGATATATATACCATGGAGATAAGTTTACAAACTTGAGTAAGAATACTAACTCGAGTAAAACTGAAGAGTCAACAATTATATAGGTAGTTAAATTAATGGGAAATAACAGTTTCATTGAAAAATATCAGTAGATAGGAGTTATTCAAATGCTAATGACTTATGGAGACCTAGTGCATTTTTGGGGGGCGGGGAGAGGGTTTCTTTTTTTTCTTTTTTTTTTAATGTTGGAGTTGCTGCTGGGCACAGATGTGGGCAATAAATTATAATATGTTCCACAGAATGTAGGACTCGTCAGAACAACACAGGATAAAAAACTGTTAGCATATTCTAATTGTTTTGTGTGTGGTGTCCCCCCCCCCCCCCCAAATTTCCTTACAGGCTGCTAAAATCTGTTCATCACAACCCTTCAAAGTTTGGGATTCAAGAAGATAAACTGAAGCCATTTGAAAAGTTGCTGTTAAAACTGGAATGTCAGTTACTTGATGGAATGATATTTCAGGTAATGAAAAAAATGTTTCCCAATGCGTTAGGGGAAACTGTGATATTAGATGAGATATTAGATATTTCTAGAATGGTATTTAATAGGGTTTTGACCTTCTGTGAGTATTTTAACTGTTGCTGTTGTGGTGGTTCTGGATACAGCAGTGTTTAAATATGTGAATTTCTTTCTTGCATTTATGCATAAAAAATGCTCTATTGCAAGACTCTTCCTTGCTCTTCTCATGTTTTAGAGCTGTGCCAGGCTTTGAATGGTAGTGGTTGATGCTCGCTGTTTTGCAGAATGAAAGAAACACAGAGAACTTGGCATTAGGACTGTGTATGTTTTGGGAGTCTGTTTTTTCACCAGAAATGTTAATAGAGGTCAGGTGTAGAGAATGTAAGTCCCAGATAGGTTTGCTTTACTGAGGAGATTTTAACTCACAGCTATATTAATCTTCAAGTGTATGTTAAGTCTGGCCTCTTGCTGTATTTCCTAACATATGAGACGGCTGTCATAAAAATCAGAAATCACTTCAGTGATTTAGTGATATTTCTGAAACATTCAAGTAAGTGCACAGATGGATGAGAAGGATTACTGCTTTTCCAATGTATTTAATGTATACATGTTCCTAGAAGAAGCCATCCTTTTAGAAAAGTGTCTGTACCTGAGGTACTGAAACTGGATATGGTGGTGTTGTGGGCAGTGGATAGCACTGCTGAATCTAGTCACAGCAGAGCTGCCTGAACAGGGTTGTTATTAAAGTCTTACTGTTACATCTGGCATAGGTGGGGGAAGAAGGTTTTCCTCTGGAATGGCCTCCAGAAGGGAAATTGTACATAAATCAGTAAATGCAGTTTAGCTTCTCCTTTCAAAGAACATCACTATTGACAACTACCATCTTAACTTTCTCTAATGTTGCGTTCATATAAAGACTTCATGCTATGCTTAATTTGAGATGTCAGTGGGATTTGTCTGGCATTCATTCAAGGAATTTCCCCCCCCCCCCCAATGAAAACAAAAACATTTGAAATATATTGTGAAATATAATCCCATTAAATACTTTTCTAACATATTTAGAAAGTATGAAATGTCTCCATATTTTCCTGCTTTGATTTTTGTATGTGTTTTTGGAAAACTTAAAAAAACAAAACAAAACAGTGTTTTCAGGGTTTTATGCTATGACTTCATGAACCACATCCTTCAAATAAATTGCATTTAATCTTGCTTAGTTAATAGTTAGTAATGCATTATAATATAGAAAAGTAAATATGCATCTAGATTCTCATCGTTAACGCATCATGTGTTTTCTTTAAAAATACCCCTTAACAGAAATGTTAAGTAAGTAAATAAAATGGCTGAATATTAGCTATAGAAGAGGTTTTTATTATTTATACCAGACTGAAAACATGAAATTTCACAACATGTTGATTTTTAGTTATGTTTAACTTAGGACTGTACATTCGGATTTATGATGTACAATATAGATCATTGTTCTTCTCTCTTCCAAAATCAGTATTCTTTTGAGGTCTAGTATTCATGGCATTAACATTATAAAAGTATCTTCTTTTCTTTTTGCTCAGGCCTGTATAGAACAGCAGTTTGATTCCATGAATGGTGGAGTGTCTGTGTCAAAGAATAGCACGTTTGCTGAAGAATTTGCTCATACCATTCGCACAATTTTTGCAAATGTTGAAGCTAAACTTGGTAATGCCAGCTTATATTTCTTGTGCCAACCTCATTGTTTCTAAAAGTTTTTATGTTGTTTGGGAGTAGACTTCAGAAATACTTTTTTTGTGCATGTGTTTCTGCAGGGGAACCTTCGGAAATTGACCAGCGAGACAAGTATGTAGGAATCTGCGGCCTCTTTGTGCTCCATTTTCAGATTTTTCGGACCATAGACAAGAAATTTTACAAGTCATTGTTAGATATCTGCAAAAAGGTGAATGCTTTACTCTTGTCAATAATTAAGAGGGAAAAAAAATAATGAAGTAGATAATATTCTTTTCTTAAAATGTAGCATGGCTAAGACTTGGAGAAAGAAAACACAATTTACTGAAAGGTTTCAGGAAGCGGGCCTAATAGTTTTCTACTTCATTATAATTTCCCCTCACTTTTTTTTTTTTTTTTTTAAGATAATGTGAAACTTGTGTTCTCACTTCATTTTAGATTTAGTCATCAGTGAGGTAAAATGACTTGAAATTACCATTATAGTGTTTCTTCTCAAGACCAATATATAGCAGCAAAGATGAAAAAAAGTTTATAGATTTGAGTATTGTGGGACTGAATAAATGATTTGTGGTTTTGACCTTTGCTATATAACATGAATTTTCAAATACCTCTAAGTACAATGGCAGTTGGGTTTTTTCATTTTCAGTTGGTATTAAGAAATGATTAAATTATTTAACACTGTTTAAAAGCACTGAGAGTAGTAACAATTTTGCATGCGGTGTATGTACTTTGTGGACTTTGTGTGTGTATGAGAACGTAATGCTTGGTAGAAACTAGTGATGCATAAATAAACTGAATTGCCTAATACAGTTCAAAAGAGGCATAAAATCCAGATATTTGTTAAATAGAAAGTGTGACCTTGTGCAGAGTGGCATGGTATTTGTTGTAATTACTTAGGCTTATGGCTACTTCATTGTTTTGTTTGTTTGTTTTTTTCCTCTTTTTGTTCCAGGTACCAGCCGTCACACTAACTGCTAACATTATATGGTTTGCTGACGACTTCCTGATTCAGAAGATACCAGCTGCTGCCAAACTTCTGGACAAGAAAAGTATTCATACAGTTAAAATGCAAAGAGAGAATTTTCTACAGCAGAAGGCGCAGTCACTCCCCAAGTATGTTTGCTAAGTATTACTTCATTGTGCTATTCAGCGAATAGTTTATAACCATGTGGCTTTATTCGTTCAGTGCGCTAACATGTTGTGTAGTGTTTCTCAGTGGTGTTAAACAATTGTTATATTTCATTGCATTATGTGTGTTACAGTGCTGTTGAAAAAGTGCCAGTCACAAACAAGTATTTTTCATGTTACGCTTTCAGAAAATCCTGTCTTTTTTTTTTAATACCAAAAATCACAAAGTTCTTGGCGGTTCTAAATGTTTGACTGTTTCAGTTGTTTCTATTTCTGCACTTTTAACTTATTTTTTTTTAACCAGTGTCTATTAACCTGAGTTGCTGTATTTTCCATTAGGACTCTCTGGTTTCAGTCAGTTTATGGAGAGTACGTCTCTAGTAGGCTGACTAACTTGCAGAGAGTTTTCCCTTTTCAGTGGTACTTGTGCTCTGCATGTCATTTCTTTCCCTAAATGCTTTCCAAAATCTGTTTAAGGACCAGTTGGAATTTTTTTTTGAGTTTTCAACCTTATGGGGAAGATTATGCCGCTCTGCGTGGGGAGGTAACAGGGCTTAAGGTTTCTGTTTGTGTTGCAAGCCAAAACAAGGAGGTGGAAAATGGCCTGTGGAAGAGAAGCAAGTGCTTAAATTTCACAGATCCTCCTCGGCTGTCTTCCAGCCTTGCATGCCAGCTGGCAGAACTGAGTTGAAAAAAGAGAGGGTAGTAATTCACTGCTGATGTGATCCTCTTGCAGGTTACTTTCACTACCTGCCCTGTCTTCTTTACCAATCCAGCTCTTCCTGTGGACCTAGGATATAAACCAGTGAGAGTCAGGAGCTCTGACCGAATTCTTTCGCAGGCTTTCGCTCCTGGGTGGAGCACAATTCCATGGCCGCTTTGCTTCTGGCCCTGGGCAGCAGCACAATCTTGTCTTGCAGCTCTGAAGATGCAGGAAACGTTGAACAAAAGATTTGGGTGCTCTTAGACACTTTGAGGACATTGTCGTCAAATCTAGATTAATTTGAATTCTTCCAGTAGTTGCTTTTCTCGTCTTTTACAAGTTTTTGCATTGCCTTTGATCATTGGGCTATTGCCTTAAAAAATATACTTTCTAAAGTGTAACTTTGGACATGTCATTAATGACCTGAATGTGTTCCTACTATAGTTGCTACAATAAGTAGTGTTGCAGTGTCACAGGTCTGAAGCATGAAATAAATAGCAGTTTTAGAGGTAGATTCTGTTTAATTACAACCAGCGCAATCAGAGCGGATTATCTTCTGGAGAAGTATGCTATGTAATACAAGTTTTACAGTCCAGTCTGGCATTGCTGTAATGACAAATTATGTATATTAAAAAGTTCAAACTTCGGTGGAAAAAAAATTAAGCAATTGATGTAGGTCGAATTTGTCTAATTTTTAAAAGCATGTTCCGGCAGCTTTATTTACTGTTTTAATTTAAAATGTAGTGTGTGTATTGCTAAGAAGGCCATTTGTTCTCTTGAAAGAATAAGAGATACAAATTCTGTTTTTGTCTTTTGGATTATGCTTGTACAGATGTAATTGACAGATTAATCCTTACCTAGAGAGAAGCAAAATTTAAATGAGTGCATGAAGTTTTGATACTTTTGGGAATGGAGTGAGCTTTTACTTTGGAGACTGAACATTTCATTTTTATATATAAAAATTTTTATATAAAAAACATAATATGTCTGTGTGCGTGTGTATTTGGAAGGATTTAAGCTTCAGAAAGAGAAAAGAAAATCATCATACCCTTCTTATTTGAAGTGAGCCAGCTGCTTTGTTTCCCTCTCCAGAGATATGCAGTCATATTATGTCTTTGTGAGCTCATGGATGACGAAAATGGAATCTATCTTGTCGAAGGAGCAACGAATGGATAAGTTTGCTGAAGATCTTTCTAACCGCTGCAACGTCTTCATTCAGGTGTGCAGTCCTTTAATGTGATGCTACCTGAAGTTGTACAGTGATTCAGGAAGCTGATGTTTAGGTGCAAGCTGTTGAACATTAAAACAAATCACAGAAGTTGTGTGGTCATCTGTATGTTATTTTACAATGTGGGAATTATATGTTTTAAATGTCCAGTAGATATTGTTCTAAGTAATTCCGTAAAAGGTGTTCCCATAAAACATGTGGGGAAAGCAAATCTGACTGAATATTCAGCTGCTAAAATTCTGAATCTTTCTTTTGACTTAGGAAATCAAGAAAGCTTTGTTTTCTCTGTAGTAAAATTTTTCTTTTTTTTTTTTTTGTCTCTTCTGTTAGTGATGAGGTATTTAAGTTGTACTGAACCAGTGCCTAATTTAATTCTACTTAGCATAATTTCTACTTCCAATAAAAAGTTTTGCATTGTCCCATTGTGCTTTGGCTAGGGATGGTACTTTGCAAGAATCTAACTTCATTGAGGCAGCTGGTTTTCTTTTGGCCTACTAACAGCATGTAGTCTTAATGTAAGATGCATCTTATTTTTGAAATTTTTTTTTGCTTGTTTTGATATGTCGTCTTGACAGAGTTCTGATGAAAATAGGCGTGTGATAAAAATATGATCCTGGATCTTAAGTATCTAAGGACATAGGTGGACTAGGATCTGTTTTTTTACATTTGAATTATTTGCAATGGACTTGTGTAAATCTTGTCTGTAAGAAATTCAGTTTCATAGACCACTTGCTATTTTTTTCATTTTTTAATTGTAGCTACCTCCTTTAAAGTAACTTGGATGATATTTTTATTTTGCTGTATGTAGTCAATACATGATTTTAAAAGCTTAGACTTTGAAAAACGTTCCTGTAGACACTATTCCATTTCTTTTGTTGTGGGATCAACAGTTCTGTTTAGGAAGTGTAGAACTGTGTAAATAATGTTGGCTTACAGATTCCATGGAATCTGTAAACTTTAGCTTGTGATAAGCTGCATTTCTTTTTTTTCTTCCCCTTGGTTTACAGTAGGTCTGAAGTGATTCGTCCTTTGAGGCTATGTGATTAATTCATTGACTTATGATGAATTTGTATAGCTCTAGGAAAGGCTAATGATCAAGTGATTTAGAGAATCTTAGGCAAGCTCATAATCTCTGCCTAAAAGAAGGGTCTCCTTCAACTTCATAGGAGATCCCAGGCTTGCTTATTAGGTGGAAGAGTGGTGGGGGCTCTAGTGTGAAGAGGCAAAAGTTAGTTGTCTATCCTATATGGAAAAAAAACAGAGGACTTATTTGATTGACATATTGTGAAAATATTCATTTATTCTCTTCCTCCCTCCCTTCCCCCCCATTTTATTTTTAGGGTTTTCTTTATGCATATAGTCTTAGCACCATCATTAAGACCACAATGAATCTCTACATGTCAATGCAAAAACCTATGACCAAAACCTCGGTGAAAGCTCTATGCAGACTTGTGGAACTTCTCAAGGTCAGTTACTGGACCAAACAGTTTATTTCATTTAGGCCTTTACAGAGAACTTTAGTCAAATACCACATGATACAAAAACTGAGTGGGGAAATGTTTTTACATGGCTTCTACTTCAAGACTGGATTTGGTTAGAGAAGAATAGGGTTTGGGAGACCAGAACTGATTTTTCTAACCAGCTTCCTTTAGTTCTTATTTCCTATTCATTCTCTTCCCCCCCCCCCCMAAAAAAAAAAAAAAAAAGTGAAAATATTCTTTTTTGATGGTGGCTTTCTAAAGTTATGCAGAACAGAGTTGAATTATTAATTAAAAAAAAAACTTACAATATACTCTTAACTTTTTTTAATGCTCCTGAGTAATTAGACTTTTTTCAGGTGTTGAGGGTTAATTGTAACTGCAACTAGTGGTACATTACAAAGTGGAGATAGAATCTATATTTGCAGTGTGGATGAGTCAGCAAGCATTGAAAGAAATTCTAAAGGCTATGATTTCAGTTACTGCATGATCTATTGTGTTTTGTCATTCCCTTTAGGCAATAGAACACATGTTTTACCGAAGAAGTATGGTTGTGGCAGATTCTGTGACACACATCACTCAACATCTGCAGTATCAGGCTCTTCACTCTATTTCTGTAGCCAAGGTATGTAACCCAAGTTCTAGTAATTAATCCTCCTGTAAGTAGTGCTTTTAAATGGATAGAAATATGCTGAGACTTGTATATCAAATGGATATCAAGGGGAGAAAAATGAAGGAGAATATTCTGTGAACAGATCTTGACATTTGAAAATGAGTAAGAGGCAGGGCTAGTAAATAGAAGAGTTCGTTAGTACTAATGTTATTTGCTGTGCTTTGTCCTTTGCTAATCACATTTCTAAGTGATGTAAGCTCTAAGGCATATATCTAATACAGCTTTATCATTTACGAGTAGGATTTTCATGTTCAGCATACTTTCTTAAAATTGAAGAAGGTTTTCTTTCAGTTAACTCTTTTGTGATGCTGTGCCTGTTCTGAACTATGGTGCTATTTGCAAATACATCTTTGAGATGAACCTCTTAGCCAGAGGACCTAGTCCCCCATGTTTGTTCATGTAAATGTTTTTGCATTTAATCTTTCCTGTAAACTAGAATTCATAGGAAATTGCAAGTTGTCTTTCTTACCATGTTTGTAAATCTTCTAGCTATTCCTCCATAAACTGGATTTTTTTAACCAACAACAGGGAGCTACTGTTTTTTAAAAAAAAGTTGCACGTACTGTAGAATAAAAATTGTCATGTAGTCGCATGTAGTTTGCACATTTTTATATGCTATGACCTGATCTATGTTGATGCTGAATTGCACATATTCCAAGTTTATATATAAATAATACCACTGAATTGATGGAGGAGGTGAATCTAGATTCAGTTAGCTCTGTTCACAAAACCTAATTTGTTTGCAGAAATACTCTATGTTGTGACAAGTCCATAAGTTTTGAAAGGAAGAAATATGCTTTTTGGCTTAGATGAGTTTTCTCTGAACTTCTGTGTCTTTCTATCATCAAGAAAAGAGTCATTTCTGATAAAAAGTACAGCGAGCAACGCCTGGATGTTCTGTCTGCTTTGGTGTTGGCTGAGAACACCCTCAATGGACCGAGTACAAAACAGAGGCGACTAATAGTTTCCCTTGCATTGAGTGTGGGAACACAGATGGTAAGTGCCGTCAGGACTGTTCCAGACCTTCACTTGTTTACATGTAACATCTTATTGAATATCTTGTCCTTTTTTTCTTTTGCGCAGAAAACTTTTAAAGATGAAGAACTTCTTCCCCTTCAGTTAGTTCTGAAAAAGCTAGACTTGATCAGTGAACTTGTAGAGCGGTAAGCAGTAGCATGTGATGTATAGGAGGCAGCGTAGTGTAATTGGGGGAGCTGGATCTTGATGACACAAGTTGAAAAATCTTGCAGCTGCATGCTGGTGGTGATATTTGCACATATTGTAGACCAGGGATGGACAGAAAAAGAAACAAAGAATTCTAAAACTAAGCCTGTAGCTCACTAATCTTTGGTCAGGAAATGCAAGTCACATTTTACTTAACTGCTAGCATTTAAATAATGTACTTTTCTTATTGTTTTTAAATTCTATCACTTCCTGGGACATGTAGATGACTAGGCTCTATGTTAAACTAAAATCTTCCTTTGTACCCAAACTTGATAATTGCCTCTGTGTTATCGTCACACTTATTCATAAATATTACTGTAAGTGCATTTATGTATATAGAACCTAGTAGCTTATAAAGCTACTGTTACTGTGGCCATGAAGCAAAGTTAAGTGGTCAGTTCTTAAAACTTGAATTTGCTACAGCTACTTGTGGCATTGTATTGTTTCTGTTAAGATTAGTTATGAGATAATACCAGTCAATTTGGGAGATGAGGCTGTTAGTGCATATGTGACACCAAATTTTACCATTGCTGTAGTTTTAAGTGGCACTCAATTTGTATAACACCAGCCATCTGAAAGCCAGGTGAATGCCTGGGATCCTGGCATACTCCATGGAGAGAGACAAACACCTTCAGCAGAGGACTCAGCCCCTTCTGGGATGAGTGCTGCACATAAGTTGTGATCAGGAGATGCCCGTTTCCCTGTTTGTGATAGAAAGTTAGAATATATGCGTGACTCCTAGGCTACTGAAGTTATGTTAGATCAATATTATTGCTGAGATCAAGAGAATTATTTAGGATATTGCTGTAGTGTAAGGTTCAATTCTTTCAGAGGCTGAGTAAACATTGTTTCTAAAGCAGGTGTACTGTTTGTTTATAAATAGGCTAGTGGAACTTAAGTTTCTGTTGAAGGACAATGCATCTGGAACACTAGGGTAACCATGTAAAACTTAAACTCGGAAAGCACTTGTCTTTAGTTTAAACTCACTAAAATGCATATCATTATGTTCAAAGAATGACTTCCTTTGATTCTGTGTCTAATTAGTAATCTTGTATTCTAGAGTTCGAGCACAGTGTGACTGTTGTTTCTTATACTGGCATCGAGCAGTCTTTCCCATCTATTTAGATGACGTGTATGAAAATGCAGTTGATTCTGCTAGACTGCATGTAAGTAACAGTAACTTAGTTTAACAAGCCACTGTAATGGGAGGGATGGGAGAAGGAGGAAAGAGCTTAGACTGAAACTCTTCAAGAAAAACTGTCAGTCGAAAAGAACATGCCCAGGCAAGAGTAACTACTGAAGCACAAATTTGGGCAATCTGGAGGATATAATTGCAATTTTTGTTTTAAGTCTAACAAAAGTATAACTTTCAAATTTCTCTAAAACTCTCAGGTTGCTATTGTTAACTCTCTGTGTGTCTGTCTGTCTGTCTGTCTGTCTCTCTCTCTCTCTCTCTGTCTCACTCCTTGTTCCTCCTTTATTTGTTCATTCTAATTTGAAATGGACACCTATAGCTGAACTTTAACATAAGCTTTTCATTCCACAGTGTGGTTTGGGTATTTTTAAAGCACTTACTGCCAAGTTCAGTAATGCTGTGTGGGATAGTTGTCCTGTTTTTTTCTGCTTTCCCCTCTTCCCCCCACCTTTGAAGCAACAGGTGTTTGCTGCAGAAACGAATCACACTTTGGCATGCTTATCCTGATAGAATCAATTATTTGGTCCAGTATTGTGTGTGCCATAGTTAATCACGGTATTAAAATACTGCCAGTGGGAATTGTGTAAGGTGAAATTGCTAACAATTATGACCTTTCAACTGGTGGATCAGTGGCAACTGAATACCTCAAATTAATGTGTTAAGGGAACTTTAGTTGAACTTATGAAGCCCATTTTTAATAAAGGTGGGAAGACGAGAGGTTTTGATTTGTTTAAGTTAGCTTTGAACGCTGTTTGAGATGCTGTTGACATGTCTGTCAGTCTGTTGGTTAAGCATAATAGTTGTTTTTAGTATATGTTTAGTGCACTACGGGACTGTGTACCTGCTATGATGCATGCAAGACACTTGGAATCCTATGAGGTACTTCTGGAATGCTATGACAAAGAAATCGTGGAAGTGCTCAATGAGGTAAGTTATTGTGAATGGGAATTAAAGGCAACAGTATATTTGGAATGTCTTTTAGGCCCACATCTGTGGTATTGAACTTGATATCATCTATAAAAATAGTGTAAAGACCTTTTGAGGTTGGTGTGAAGTATTTAAATAAATGAGAAAATGTTCACTGGTTATCTTGGATATTTAAGATGTTATTAATGGTATCCATGTTGGTTAGGAGTATGAAAATATTGCACTCTGAATTATATTAAATAAGCTGGCAATAACTCTGTATAGTGCTTTTGGTCAGATTAGCTTCTGTTTGTATGACTGCAGAAAAAACATACTTTTGTTGGTAGTATATATGTAGGGCTTTTACTAGTGGAGACTACGTAAATGTAGGTGGCCTCTTTAGAGAGCTATTGCGTAGAATTACAAAGGATACTTGACAGGAAAACTGAATTCACATTTTTGCTCTGAGTCCTAGGTCTCAACTTCTGAACAATTTTTTTTTTCTGACAGGTTCAAAAACAAATATTGCATATTCTGCAGAAAGTGAGGCCAAATCACTTATTGCAAGGCTTTTCTGTGGTCTTGTTGGAAACCTGCTCCATCTATGAAAATCAGGGTTTATAAGGAGTGCGTACCTAACAAGCACAGGGATAAGGAAGAGTTCTCAAACTGTTGAGTGTAAATAGGCGCAAGGGGTTGGGGAGAGAAGAAGGGCTTCCTTCTACTTTGCTGTTACCATAATGTCATTTCCATCTGTGCTTTGCTTTGCAGAATATGATTTGAATTTTGCTGATGTCCATAGATTGCTGAATCTGTATTTGGGGGGTTTATGTGTGTTAAGAGAAGAGAATGTGTGTTCAAATATAGACAGAAAACAGTGTTTTCATGACAAATCATTATAGGAGACATATTCAGCCATAAAATGTTCTAAAAACATTGCCTTTATGTGTGTGAGGAAGGATTTGGACAGGCATTGTCTGTTGAGTGCTAAGCATTTTTTATTGCCTTGAGCAGTTCCTGAACTTGTCCAGTTCTAGTTAAAAGATCATAATGAGCCTCTGTAAAGTACTTCGTCAGTGAAATATTTTCAATATGTATATTTGGAGGGTTTTCTCTAGATAAATAGCCATAAGCCTGGTTCTCCTTAAGATGAAAGTGAGAAGACTTAAATTTGAATTGTGTTAAAGTCCTATGTAGAAGTTTTATTCAAGTACAGAATGGAGTTAGATGGCTATAGTGTAACATTTTCTGAGCTGTATAACTTTTTCTTGCCATTGTGTGCTAGTACAGAATCACAGGAATTAATACCCTTCTGGTTCACAAGCGTTATTTCACTTTGACTTGTGTATCCCTGCTGAGGCAAAGCTCTCTTCACTAGTTTAATCAGTCTTTTAAACAGTGCTTTCATACAGTGCAGAGATGTTAGTTCTGTTAACAGAACATTGTAAGTGGACACCGACAATGATTTTTTTTTATTTTTCAAACTTCTCTAAATAGCACCTGCTGGACAAATTATGTAAAGAGATAGAAAAGGACCTGCGCCTGTCAGTTCATACGCACCTAAAACTTGATGACAGAAATCCCTTCAGAGTTGGTATGAAGGATCTAGCTCACTTCTTCTTTCTGAACCCAATACGTTTTTTCAATCGCTTCATTGACATAAAAGGTGGGTTGTAATACATTTTCTTGATACTATTATTTTATCTCCATTACAGTTTGTTTTTAGTATATCTTTTTACTTCTTTCCACACTTACTAAATACATAGGGCTGTTTTAATTCATCCTTTCATGTGTTTTCAGCTTATGTGACTCACTATTTGGACAAGACCTTCTACAACTTAACAACTGTAGCTCTTCATGACTGGGCTACCTATAGTGAAATGAGAAACCTAGCAACTCAACGATATGGTTTAAGTATGACTGAAGCACATCTTCCCAGCCAGACTTTGGAACAGGTACAGTATCCACAGGATATGAATATAATTTGTGCCATTGCATTGTCATACTAGATAGCTGCTCAAACATTAAAATGAAACTTGGAGAATTATTTGGAAAAAGCAGCATCTAATTTCTGGTTGACTTCAGAGACAAGGGCCTTATCTTTCTTTGGAAATACTTAGAACCAGTATCAGTTAATTCATATTGCGCTTCTGAGGTCTCATTTGTTTTTAACATCCCATTTAATACTTTCCCTGCTTTATTGCTTGCTTCTCAGCAGGTTCTGCCTAGCAGTGACCAAGAGAGGCAATGTTTCACAGGCTGGGCATCCATGACTTCAAGAAGCCTTTATTTAGTTTAATAGGAGAGTGACCTAGAGCCTCCTAGAAACTCCTAACCCTGGTTACATATAGAATAAAGTTATTGCTTCACCAAGTTAATGGTCAAAGTATTTGCTGTTACAGGGTGGGTGCAAAAGAAGTACAATTTATGTATTGGAGATTTTCCCTCAAGAGTTTTAGTATCTTGAACATCTTATACAGTTAGCTTTTTTCATTTGCATTAGCAAGCTTGTAGATATACAACTTCCTTTTATGTTCACAGTGGTTGTTCTTTTCCAAGTTGGAAGAGAGAGAAAACTAAAACTCGCTACTTCTTATTGAACAAAGTGCAGTTCGTTATAGTTTTTCTGGCTTTGGCTTTCTGTTGGCAATGTTTGGACATCAGATTATATTGTAGAGAATTAAGTCTTTTCACAATACTGGTTTCATAACATTCATCCTGGTATGAGCTTTACCTTAAAATAAACAAAGAAAACAAAAACACAGAAAAATCCTGATGCAATCCTTGACGCAATTAGAAGTAGAGTGTTTAGATTAAATAACATCATCTCTATGCCCAGTGATACTAGAGGGACTCCTTCAACAGGTTATTGAACAAAAGAACTGTCAAACTTGTATTGCAAATACACAACTTCAGTGTTCTAAGCAGAATGAGGAAAACAGTATCAAAAAATAGCTATATATTTATGTCACAGAAATCTCTGACTCTGAGAACAGCCTTTTTTTTTTTCAGATTTTTGTTTGTTTTTTGCTTGACAAATAGACTTGAGAATCCCTTACTTTTAGGGGATGTTTTAAAAAAAGAAAAAAAAAGGCAGAAGTGTAAATTTAAATATGTGAGCTTAGCTGCTTTTTTTCTTGTTCTTCTAAGTGACATCTTATAAACATTGAACAGAAGTTGTGAAGAGGTGTTTTTTTTTTTTTTTTTTTTTGATGTTGAAGAGGGAGAATGTTGATTCCCGGAATGTTTTCAAGTAACTATAGAAATGGTGTTTACCCATCTTAGTGGTTATGCATCTCAGTAGTTATCGAGAACTGCTATGATAAAATTTCTCAATAGATAATGTTGTTTCAGGGTCTGGATGTTTTGGAAATCATGAGAAATATTCATGTTTTTGTATCTCGCTACCTCTACAATCTGAATAATCAGGTAAAGTATATTCTGTACTTCTGGGTTTGGCTCTGGTTTGAAGGCTTCGAGCAGTGCAAAGTAGTATACATGTAAGACTGTGACCCCAGCTGAATATGCATAGTGACGAGTTGTACAGTAGCTATTGCTGCTCTGGAAAAACATTTTGGGGGACACTGTAGATAATTCTTTGAAAATATTCTGTGAACATATTTTGCATATTGTAGGATCACCCCATTTCATATGTTACATTGAAACTAGGAGAAGGTAGCAAGGATGATTGGCTGCTACATAAGGACATATTATACATTTATTACTATTTTTCAACTTGAAAAAAGGATATCTGAGGATGGGTTATAAGGGAGGTGACGCCATGAATGATTTGGAGAACATGAATAATAATTGAGAGTGAGGGGCCCTCTATGAAATTGAGCAGCTGAAAGAAAAGGAGATACCTTTTCTCAAAGCATATAATTCAGGGGTGGAACTCATTGCCATGGTATATAGTGGGGCCAAAAGAAATTAGACCAATAAAGGATGGGCTCAAACATGAGAATTTGGGTGCGATATCTGCTTTGGAACATTAAATCACCAGAAACTGGAGGGTCACACAGGGTAGAGTTCATCATATGCATGCTCTATTTTATCTTTCTTTCCCTAAGCAACAGTTATTGTCTACTTTCAGAAATAGGGAATGGGCTACATAGACCGGTGATATCCCATGGAGTCAGTTTTGGGTAAATAACTTCCCCCCCCCCCCCTTCCAGATATTCATTGAAAGAACCAGTAATAACAAACACTTGAACACTATCAATATCCGACATATTGCTAATTCGATTCGAACTCATGGAACAGGAATCATGAACACAACAGTGAGTATATTCTGCACCGTGGGTTTTTTTTTTTTTAATACTACCTTTTAATAGTGCAAAAGAGCCTCCAAACTCTTGCATTTCCAAATGGTTTGACTGTGCAATTTTAATAATGTGATAATGATATTTGTGTATTACTGAAGCAAACCAGTTCTTAGGAATCATACAGCCCATATCAGAAAAATCTCTTAGGAGTTATGCTGCTACTAGCTGTTACATAAAAGCTAGTGAAGGGATCTAAAAACACACCTATAAAAGACAGAGATGTCCTGGCTAGGACTCTGAATTCAATAATTATGAAAGTAATATTTATCAAACTTGTGGCACAGCATTTTGACTCTAAATTGCATGCATAAACTAGCATGCTGTAAGTTGCTGCTTATTAACACTTGGTATGCAGATATTTCTGCTGCTGTCAAAGCAAATCTTGGGAAGAAATGCAATGTTAATATAAGTTGATCTCATAATAATTACACTTAAGAAACATCAGTTTCTGTATTAGTGAAATGAAAACTGCTGACCTATGATAATTTATTTAAAGGCTTAGTATTACTAGAGTGCTTGTAATGCTGTCTGTGATGCAGATGGTGGTCTTAACCAGCAGAAGGCATTTTTCTCTCTGCATGGTAAATAAGAGTGCTTCCTGTAGCTTGCTTATTACAGCAGGAATTTATTGTTGTTCTCATATTTGGATACAGTGCTGAAGTTCAACTAAGTGTTCTTTCAGGTGCTTTCAAATCTGCTACTCATCTTTTCTACCTCTTGGCTGCTTGCTTTGTCCCACTCTTCTGGCCCCCGTCAACAAAAAAGAAAGGAACTTGGTGAATGTTGAGCTGACTCTCAGGTCATTTCTTTGAAAGTGAAAATGATTAGAAACAAAAGGTTTTCACGCCTCCTCACACTGTGGGAAATAACTGCCCTTGCACTGTTATTCTGAGAGTGATTTTTCTTTTTGGTACTAGAATAGCTAGTTGTGGTTACTTCAGTGACTTCAGTCATTGAAAAAGTTGTTCTGCTTTTTGCATTATTTCCTGAAGTAGACTTTGCTGCTTTATTTACTTCTGACTGAGGTTGTCCTGGTAGACATGAAAATTAATATGTAGGGGGAAAATAGGCTTCTGTCTTATAGGAGAGTATTTCTAAAAAGTTTTATGGAAGTAAAAAGGTGTGTCAGGAGGTTATGCAGACTCCACAGTTTGACTGAGGAAGTTGAGCTTGTTTGCCCTTTTAAATCAAAATGTTTTGTTTCAAAGGGACAGTAACAGGATATTTCAGACAGTGTGGGGCAGGTCACAGAACTGAAATGGCCAACTTATGGCATGTCCCTTTTTGCCCTTCCTGAAAGAGAAGGTTTCTTCCTTTCAGGAGAAGATTTTTCTTTATATATWTTTTTTAAACTAGCAAAGTTAAAAAAAGATCAAGGGCAGGAATAACAAATTCAAAATGAACTGTGGCAAAGTTTCTGGTTTTAAATTACATTATCATAAATGCAAGTTATTCAGGAAGTTGCTAGACAGGAGTTGCTAGGGATGCATGTTATTTTGTCAGCTTTCTTAATTTGACTTTTAACTCTATTTTAGGTGAACTTCACTTACCAATTTTTGAGGAAAAAGTTTTATATTTTTAGCCAGTTCATGTATGATGAGCATATCAAATCCAGACTTATCAAAGACATCAGATTCTTCAGGGAAGTCAAGGATCAAAATGATCACAAGGTATAGTAAATTTTGAAGGATTGAATAACTTGGCTGAAATACGTGCCACTTTCATGAAAGTGAAGCTGAAGGTGTACCAAACCATAAAATGTCACAACTTTCCTTTTATTTAAATGTGTATTTCCAGACAGTGACAGCTTTTTTTTTTTTTTTTTCCTTTAAGTAAAATGCAGTGTTAGAAATTCCCGTTTTCAGAATGGCTTTGTTTCATCCTGGCTGCTCTGAATATTTTCTTTGTTAATGGGATTGGATAAAATCATTCTGTCAGTGACCTGGAAAAGATGATTTGATTCAGCTGTGGTCCAGTGTAGGTCCTAAACTTCTGGTCCAAATCATGCTAAGCAGTTGTCTGTTTTRGATAGTAAGATTAATCAGAATCCAAAATAGATGTGAACATGTATGTTTATTCTACTATGTCAAGATTTGAGCATTTGGGTCTAATTTCCAATGATGGAAAATCGATTTCTCAAAAATGAGATGTATTTGAGTAAAATATGCTAGCAGTTTCTTTGTATGTCAAGTGCTTATTTCTATAAAGAATGCTTTCTTATTCAGACAAAAATAATGCTTCTATCACACTTTGCAGCTTGCACAAGTGACTTAGTCAAAAGACACTTGCAAACTAACGTAGACAGGCAGGCCTGTACTTAGAATGAAGCTGTAGATATGAGGTAGAGATACGTTGCAAATAGAATTGTATTGACATGAAATGTATATTTAAATATATATTTAAAGATAAGTGGTTATTCATATGAATTATTCTAAAATAATTTCTCTAGTATCCCTTTGAAAGAGCAGATAAATTCAACCGAGGCATCAGAAAACTTGGAATGACCCCGGATGGCCAAAGTTACCTTGACCAGTTCAGACAACTCATAAGTCAAATCGGTATGAAATCCTGTCTAAGATAATATTGTAAGTGTTTATTGGAAGAGTCTTCATAGTCTACTAACTGAACTTTAGCTTAGGCTAAAAGCCGTTATATGGAGGGTACTTCACTTGTACCTCATGTGAAATAAATACTCTCATCTAATAATACAGAGTGGGTTTTGCATGTCTTAATCTAAAATGTGTCTACAGCTTGCGTAGGTCTTACCTTTAGATTCTCTTTTTTTTTTTATTTTATGGAAGAAACTTCTGTCCAGGTTGAGTACGTTTCCCAGTAAATAAATAGTATTCATAAATTCAGATATTTCAAAAAATGCTGTATATCCAGCTGAAGTTACTTTGTGTATGAGAGTTATGCATGACACTACAGTGATATTTTTTACATTGTTACTGTAAACATGTAGGATCAATCTGAATTTGCAGATGCTTAATGTGCTAGTTGGAAAGAGTTTGTACAATTTCATCCTAGCACTATCATGCAAGTGAACACAGCCTTGCTAGATGAGACGTTCATGTTTTACTTCTCCAGATGGACTTTTAACACTAGGATTCAGCTCCCCCCCCCCCCCCCCTTTTCTGTGTGTTGGTTTTCAGAACAATTTCTTTGTCAAAAAAGTTATGGCAACTTTAGTTTACATTTCAGAGCTTGTAAGAGTTTTGAAGTGTTGTATGTATTTAATAATGCATTACTTTTTTTTTTTTTTCTTGTTTTTCAAGGCAATGCTATGGGTTATGTGCGAATGATAAGATCTGGTGGACTTCACTGCTGTAGTAGTGCAATTAGGTACTTCTACAAATATTTTTCTGTTTGTGCTTTCTCATTCCTTTGCTCCTCATTCTTGCTGATATTCCCTAGAAAAGGTCCATTCCCCTACTCCTCCCCAAATAAATGTATAATTTGAATAAAAATAGCAAGGGTCCATTTCTATGCCTTCATCTGACTGGTAGTATCGGAAATATTTTCTGAGTTCAGAGGAGCTGTGAAATCATTGTTGTGAAACACCAAGAATCAAATGAATTACATGGAGACGCATTGAAAAGGAGTTAATAGAATGTGTATGTAAGTCATTAATCCTAGTTCCTGATCTTAATCACTCTAAGAGAGTCCAGGTGCATTAAGGAAAAATAGTACTTCAAATACTAGTACTTGAAGAACTTGCAAACAAAATTAATGTTTATTTGATACTTCTTTCCACTTCGACTATCTGTGTTTATATAAACAGACAGAGCCATTAAAATCTGGTGACCATTACATACAAGGAAATGGTTGTTTTTCTACAAGTGATAATGAATTATCAAGGGCAGCAAATGCTTGAGAGGAGATGGTAGCCTAGGAAAAGCAGAAACATATATAATGAAGTGTGTGTTTGGATTTAATAGTGCCTGGAAAAGAAAGGGATGACAGATACAATATAACTTGGAAGTCGTTCAGGAGCCCAGAAGACAAGATATCTTATTAAAATTATAAATTACAGTAGATACTTCAGTGAATAAAGGCAATTGAACATAATTCTAACAAACAGTAAGTTTTCAGGTTTGTTCCTGATCTGGAAGATATTGTTAATTTTGAAGAGCTAGTGAAAGAAGAAGGGCTCTCAGAAGAAACGCAAAAAGCAGCAAGGTACCTTAACATTGTGCTTTGAGGACTGAGAGGGGAATGGGATAAGAGAATTGTAATTTAAAAGAAACACAGCTGATAGAGTTGCATTTTGGGTGTATTAAAAAGTTCAACTTAATTTTATGCAAAAATATTTGTGGTTCAAAAAGGGGAAAAAATAGGAACAGTTGTTCTAAAAATGCTAAATATAATGTGGTATTTATGCTAACTGACTGATTGACTCGCTGTAGAATCTGGCTTCTTGATAAAATTCTTGTGACTTGAAGGCTAACAGACTTTTCTCACCAAGTGTCTGATCCACATTTTGGATGCACAGGTCTTTTTTTCTTTTTTTTCTTTTTTTTCTTTTTTTTCTTTTTTTTCTTTTTTTTCTTTTTTTTCTTTTTTTTCTTTTTTTTCTTTTTTTCTTTTTTTC
>NW_020447564.1:1017606-1081931 GCF_003343035.1 Apteryx rowi
TGTTCTATCCATATACCCCTCTTTGGCATCCCTGAGGGTTATGAGGAAATTAAATTGGGCAACATGACCGAAGGTGGCCCTATAGGTAGGGCATAATCTTGGATCCTCTGGTCAGAAAGCTGAATTGTAGATGTAGCTTAATGGTGGAGAGAGGGTACTTACCCAGAAGGGTGAGTAAGCAAATAAACTTCTAGCAGAATACAGGTAACACATTGCTTATTCTTTGCAGACAGTTGGACTCTGTCCTCGGTGATCTCACACGTAACTTCGCAGAAGGAACAGAGTACTTCAAAATGCTTGTGGACGTATTTGCTCCTGAGTTTCGCAGTTCAAAGAATATGCATTTGCGCAACTTTTATATAATTGTTCCCCCGCTGGTTAGTATTTGCATTATATCTACCAGTACATATTTTAAAAAATGTATCAGATCAGATTTGTGATTAAATATTTTACATTAGGCTGTTGATTAGCATATTTTACTTTCTCCCCTGATTATGATCACAATTGCTTTGAGCTTGGCTTTAACAGTTGTCCAAAACCTTTTTTTTTTTTTTCCATCAACTCATATACTAGCAACTCAAAAGCTAACTTTAAATATTTCTCCTCGTATTTGAATCAAATTGGAGAATCCAAGATTAAAAAGGAGGAATTGAAACAGCAAGCATGAGGGGAGTTTAAAACACTGTTCTTCAGCTGTCTCTCCTGTATGTACTCTTTCAGCATCACAGTAGGTACTGTCAAGCTCTTTTAATGTCATGTTCTAGAGCAATAAAATTGGAGCACTCTCTATTATAATCGGATCTGCTTTTATTAACGAGTTGTGTTTTGAAAAAGAGCCCTACTGAACTGAGGCGATACACACTTGAGTGCAGGATTCTGGCCATTTGGAAGCAGCTCAGATTGAAGGCCTAAATGGTCTAAACAGACTCATGTGCAACATCCTGTTTTAAAAATAATATATTAAGAAACTAATTTTGGAACATAGATGAGCCACAGACTAAGACTGTAAGAAAACAGGTATATTATGGTAACAGAAGTGAGGGAAAGGAAATGCTTGACAAATACTTCTGTTCTTCTTTCTTCCCATTTGTTGAGTTTTCTTTTTGATAAATACTGTTTTGGAAAGTACCATCTATTTTTTTTGCTAAAATGCATTTTGATGTATTTAAATTGGGTTGTAGGTTTTCAAGAAGTTGTTAATGTACACTCATTTCCATGTCCCAAGAGTAGCTACATGTACAGAGACACAACCATTGCTTGATAGTACTACATAGATTTTTTTTAACATCATAGTAAATGTAAGAAGGCTATTGAAATCTTCTTGCAACTGTCTAAATAGAGTGAAATAATACACTAACTTTAAAACACTAATATCTCTAACCAAGCTTTCCAGGAACTTGGACTATTTTAGTTACCCTGTGCTTTAGTTACAAGTTTACCTTTACTAATTCTCCAGGGAGTGCTAAGTCTAGTGTATACAGCAAAGATGAAGATGCACCTTGTGTTTTTTTACATATGCATTTACAAATGTCTTTCAAAACTTAATTTACCTTCTTCCCCAAAAATCTAGAAAAAGGACAGGCTTTTCATGCAAAAATGTCTAATGATGAAGGATACAATTAGCATAGTTTTGGGGATGAAATTATATTTATAGCTAACAGCATTCATATACCTTTTAAAATTTTAAGTCTTTTGTGATGATTCAAAGACAATTGTTTTTCACTCTTTCAGACCCTCAATTTTGTAGAGCATTCAATCAGTTGCAAGGAGAAATTGAATAAGAAGAACAAAAGTGGAGCAGCTTTCACTGATGATGGATTTGCCATGGGTAAGTTTCAGCATGCTGACTAGCCCTCTAGTAAGCCAAAATTATGGATATTTGTAAGAGAAGTTTGTTGTATATTGTGTGTGTACCCAGTTTCCCAAATTTAAATTTGGATTGTCTTGGTTTCAGCACAGTGGACTTCAGGGCTTTTGTTTTGTACAGGAACTCTTAAGCATGGAGTAATCAAGTATTACAACAGACAGTTTTGTCATGTGTTGTGCTCCCCCACCCCCCTCTTTTTTTCCTCAAAGCTTGCATATTTGGGCAGATGAGAATATATGCAAGTCTTTGTATAGGCCCCAGAAGTTGTGAGTTGTTTTTTTTTAAATTGAGACATGCTCTTTATTATTCTTTCTCTGTTAGATTTAACTGCAAGTTAATTGTAAATTAAAGTTTAATTGCATGAGAGTTAAAAACTTAACCTGATCCCTTAAAGACATCCGCAGAATGTATTTCACTAATTGCGTGTTGACTTTGGTAAATGGTTTGTTAATGACCACAGGTGTGGCTTACATTCTGAAGCTTTTGGATCAGTACCAGGAGTTTGATTCACTGCACTGGTTCCAGTCTGTTAGAGAAAAGTACATGAAGGAAATAAGAGCAGTAGCTAAACAACAGAATGTGCAATCCACTAATCAAGATGAAAAACTGCTACAAACTATGAACTTGACCCACAAGCGACTGGAAGTTTGCTTACAGGTATTAGCATGGTTCTAGTTGTGTCCTGTGTAGAGTTCTGCACTTACCCATCATGGTTCAGGTAGCTGTTTTCTAAAGGAGCATATCAAGAGCAAAACCAGAGCATTTCCTAGAGCAAAAACAACAAAAAGCATGAAGATTTGAGGTGTATTATTTGCAGGGTATGTCCTAAGCATTTGTGGTATTTGATGAGTGAGTCAGCAATTTGAGTTGGTTGATTGGCAGTCTTTGAATCTGGTACAATTAAAGCCTAAATGTTTAAATAGGAAAGAGTAGCTTTTCAGTTACATTTGTTATAACAAAGACTTCATATAGCACCATGAATCTGCAAAGCTACTTGGGTATTAATTCTTTAAGTTGCTAAGTTGAAGTATATGTCAGCTATCAGAGGAAAGGCAAATTACTTGAATGAATTCTGAAGCACAGCAGTTCTGGTTTCATCTGAGACACAAATGCTTACTGTCTCTCTCTTGCTTTGCTTTTGCCTTGAGGATGTTATAGGACAAATCTGTAATTGCTTATGGTTATAAATAGGCCATGATTACATTCTGTAAATGCACATCTTGTTGAAATGAATAAAGCCCTGCAAGGCCTCATGACTGCCAAGGGCCTGCATTAGATGTCTGGTCCGCTGCTGTTACGAAAACTGCATTGCCGAACCTTGTTCAGAGACTGACCAAGCTTGTAATCAATTAGACTGTTGGCTTGCATGGTTTTCCATGGGCAAGTCGTTTCAAATTCTCACTGCTGCTACAAACCTCACTTGCAGCCTCAGTGGATTAATCCCAGTTTTATTGCACTGATGCTACTTTACTTAAATTACCTTTTAAGGTTCTTCTGGTTGATTCTGTTTTGTAAAATGCATGTGTACCAGGTGTGAGGGGAGGAAGATTTTCAAAAGCATTCAAATGGTTTAGCTACTGAAATCTTACTGCCTGAGATGCTTTTGAAAGATCCCATTCATATCCGTCTACAAATTCATTTTTGTGATACACTAACACTCCTATTCTGTATCTTCTTACATAGGAATTTGAACTGCTTTATTTCTCACTAAGTAGTGCAAGAATATTTTTCAGAGCAGATAAAACTGCAGCAGAAGAAAACCAGGAAAAGAGAGAGAAAGAAGGTGAGTGAATATTGACTGTAGAACACTTTTTTTTTTTTTTTTTTTTTTTCTCTTGAGAGGATATGCCCTAATAGGGAAAGTGCTCTTTCCTTTTTCTCCATAGCTACTTTCTTGCTAGTGGGTTGAATCAGCATTCTGGAAAAAGTTTTCTGGGTTTGAGGGTGTTTCATCAGGAATGAAGAACAGTCCATAGAGATCTTCTCTGGAGTGGGTGAATCTTAAGCTGGACTTCTGGAGTGAAAAAAACCCCCAAACCTACTACCAGCAAAAAAACAAACGAAAACTAGCACAGAAAGAATTTCAGACTAGCGGTAGTATTAAGTTCAGTAACTTCAGCATCAGGCTTTCCATCTCTGTCACCAGTTTTGTTAATGACAGTTTTCTCTGCACAACCTTTGCTGGAAAACTGGTGTTTTTCACATGTTGTTGAGCAGCTGTTTTTTCAACTTACATAAGTAGATGATGCTTGGAACTATTATACCTAACTTTCAGATGTTTATGATGTGTTTCGGTTTACCATTTAATTATACTCAAAGGTTATCATCTCAAGTGGTGGTAAGGTCTCTTGACTAGTTAACATGGGAATTTTGCTTTTATATGCACACACACACGTACGTACATGTGTATACATTCTCCCTCCGGAATTCTGGAAAAGTCTTTTGGCTGTGGGAAATTGTCATGTACGTTTTAAAACCTCTTTTCAAAGAAATGAGAATGATCCCAAGGGTTAAGATGTGAAAGCACAGTTCAGTTACAAATTACTTAGAAACTCAAGTCTCCCATGGCTGAATATAGTAATGTATTAAAAATTGAATTGGTAAATAATTTTCCACTGTAGTTCTGACAAAAACACAAGAGTGACCTTTGAGATTACTGTAACTGAGCCAAAGATCGCGGTTTTTTTCCTTACTAGGGAAACTAATTAGTTCACAAAGAAAGAGTTCTTTTACTATAAATTTACATTTGATCATATTCAGTGGAGTTATTCAAATAATTGTCTAACTTGGTGAGGGGGAGGAGGGAACCATAAGCGGTGTGATGAGCAAAATAGACAAATTATCCTGTCTCTTCTGGTAGAACATTCTGTAGAACAGCAGTTACTGAAATATGTTTCAGGTTAAATGTTCACTGTCATGATACCCATTCAGTTCTCTGTGGAAAATGTATTAGTAGTGAGAAAAGCTTGAAATCCATACCAGAATGAAAAGCAGTGAACACAGTAATATCATTGCCTTCTACCGTAATATGTTGACTCGGACTCTGCAAAATGTGTGAGCATATATATCTATTCTTCACCTAAGTAGTTCTACTGGTGTGAAGAAATCTCTTGCCGCAAATTTGGGTTTTCTTCACAGGGCCAGGATGTGTTTTAGCTACAAGATCAGTTAGGATACRCTGTCCATGGGTATACTGTATCAAGTGTTTTATGATGTGAGCATAATATATACGCTAAGACTTTCTTCTTACTATCTTGAATAAAATATTGAACATAATCTATGTCTTCAATTTTTATTTTTGTAGAAGAATCTGTTAAAACAAGCAACGGAGATCTTTCCAACTCTACGCCTGCAGATCCTGTTGTGAAATGATAAGGCTGGTATGGGTGATGAGTACTTACTTGAATAATTCATTTTTCTTTGTCACTACCAGTAACACTGTAGGGGTAAAAGTTCTAGATTGGATTTACTTTCTCTGCTAAGGCCAATAGAAAATGTACACTAGTACACTAGCATCCAGAGCTGCTAGGTCTGCATTTGTCTCTCTTTCCTTTAGAAGCCCCTATTTTTCAGGGATTATTTATTTACATTATTTACGGTGTTCTCTTTCTCTAGAAAATAACCATATAAAATCTTGACCTTGGAGGAAGTTATTTTAAATTACAGAAGTGTTTATCAAAAAATCCTCCTAACTTTTAGATGTTTTCTTGCATCTCTAATATAACACTTGCGGGGGGGGGGGGGAACCTCACAACAGTGGTCTAAAATTTGAACTAGTGTGTCTCTTCAACCAGAAAAAAAACTAAAGCAAGATACTGTGCATATCTGTTGTCCAAAAAAAAATAATTTGGGCATGTGTTTATGCAGTCCTGTTGTATTTAATGCAGTCACAGATTATGCTGTAGGCATAGTGTATGTTGTGAATGTATGTTAAAGCTGTTACACAATATGGAAATCCTTACTAATGTTGTATTAACAAAACCTTTATTATTACTATATTATTTGGGCTGTGGGAAACTTAAAATCCTGTCAAGTATTTATTTCTCCCTGCTCTTCCCCCTCACCCTGTATCAGAGAAAGGGAAAACATGAAAAGTAATGTAATAAACTACTGTTCATTTCATACCGAAGGTCTGATACGCATCCACAGAAGTAAGGAAATCCAGAGCCAAGACAGAACCACAATCAGCTCTTCCTTTTATGACCAGACACTGTGTGATGGGTGTCTGTAACTATTAAGTGATCTTACACTTCATGACTCTGTTGTGCCTAACTGCAAATTTCAGCCTCAGATCTGTATTTCCTTGCCTTTGTAGGTCTGTTGTACCCTCTGTGTTGTTCATACAGTCTTACATGCCTGATTATTAACAATAATTGCACTGCAGATTTCAGAAGCTGCTGAACACTGTGAGAACTCTGTATAAATTTAACATCTTTTAATGCCTGCAAGTAGAAGTTTCTATACTGTGCAAGAGTTGCTCAGATTCCTGACTTGAGTAAATAGTTAGACTTAGCTTAAAAATAAGTACCAGTTTCATTAAAAGATACAATTGTATTTTAATCTCCCAGAGTATAAAACAAGGTCTTACTAGCTAGAATAAACACTCACTCTAGTCAGCCTGAGAATTACTTTTTTTTTTTTTTTTAGCACTTAACTGTACTTTTAGACTGTAATTGCCAGCTTCTTTCATCTCTTCTAATTACAAAAAAGATAACGTTTTAAGGTAAATGGTTCAAATTGCTCCACCCTTGAGTCACTGATTGTTAAGATAATTCCTGACAGACCTTTGATATGCCCTTCTCTACCAGTCACTTTAGCCTTCAGAAAACTAGGAGAAATGTTTTCTTGCAACTGGAGAGACCAGGCTGATATGCAAGTCTTTTCGTTGGTTCTGAAAACATGACCCAGAAGCTTAATGGACCGTTTAAATCAGCTGGACTCATTAAAGCTTTTATTTTTGATTCCTTATGACTGCAGAGACTGCCCTAAAAATGCTGCATTACTTGATTTAATTTTTGCATTTTTATTGATATGTTTTTGTCATAACTTGTGTACGTTTTAATTTTTTGACCAAGTTGTGCCCGCACTGAACATTCTCAGTAGCATTGCTGAGAACAGCAGCGTTCTTGCTGCTGCTGCTAATTTCCATACTGTTGTAATTGCAATACACAGGTTTTCATATTCCTAACTCATCTTAAGTCACATGAATGGTAAGTTCTTGGCCAGGACAAGCCAAGCACTTCCTTTTCTTTCATGCCAACTGCAGAATGACCTGTAGATGTTAGTTGATTCCCTATGGATTGACTTGCTAGATAGCTGTGTACAGTCAAGGCATTGCCTGTGCTCTATGAAAGCTGCACTTGTATTTCCCCTTCTCCCTTTTTTGGAAGGACACTCTCTCATATAGGTAATAATTTGCGGTTAACCTTGAACTGTGCATTTTCCTAATGTGTGTACAGTGGTAACAAATCAATGTGGTTCTGGTGATGAAATTCTACAAGATGAAAGCTTATTTTTATAGAACCCTTTTTAGATCTGGGGGACCTGAATGTATGCTATATGGCCAAATTAATGAACAAAATATATATACACACTCATAAATATGTACAGTGATAAAAGAACTATTCTTGCTAGTACCGGATTGTAGTTATTGTATTTAAAAAATTTTTGTCATGTAGCAGCATATATATGCAGGAAGCTTTTGGTCATCTGAAATACAAGGAGGGTCCCAGTTTTAGATGTCCTGTGTGTCAATGAAAGTCACATTAAATCCTTGCTGTGGTGCTACTACTGGACCAATTTTCATTGCTTTTGCCTTCCTGCTCTGATTATAGGAACAAATTGGATCCTAACTGGTTGTCTGGAGAAGTGAGGATGGATTAAAAACAAAACAAAAAAACCCCAAACTAATCCAAACCTCCTGCTCACTCAAAATTCCTGCAGGTGATAAAAAGTGAGGATGATGAGTTTGCTGCAGGGACATAACCCAGTTCTCTAGCTTTCTTCATGGGCAAAATAGGCTGAAGGCCAGGCTCTCTCCCTGAGAAAGCCACTGTCCTCTCGTGCTTGTTCTTGTGACCAGGCTGTCATATGTAGAAGTGGCAACAGCAGCTCTTCTAAAATCTTGAGACCAGCTTTGGACTTGCTGCTGTGCCCCTCATGTCAGAAGCCACAGGGCTGCCTTGGCCTTCCTCCTAACAGCAGTGCATTTAGAGGAAGCAGAGCATGGCCGATGCCCTGAGTCATGCTCAGAACTTTTTTGTGTGCCAGCCCCAAAGTCAAAAGGCACCTGCCATTGACGGGTCAGGAGCAGCAGCCCCAGCAGCACCCAACTGCTCTGTGCTTCACAGGGAAACAAACTGCTGGTGCTTCAAGGGTAGATTCCAGAGGTCCCACTGTAGTGTGTAATTAGAGGTAAATTTGAGTTTTCATCTGATGTCCATCAATGAATGACAACTGTTTTCAGCTTCTCAGGTACAAAGGACCAAATGTAACACTTATGTTTCCTAACTCCTTGTACAAAAGGGTATTTTGTTACCTCAGTCTCTTTGGTTCTGTGAGCAGAGTATGCTATGTACATAAAACTGTGTTAATAAATGTAATTTTGAGAACCTCATTCTTAGTTGTCTTCAGTAACAGGAGTTCAGCAGTTTTTTTTTTTAATAGGACAGCTTCAATTTTTATTTATAAAGAAGTGTTTGTGCCAGTTGCTAACAGTTCTCTTCCACGCTTCTTACAAACATTAACTAGTTAAATGAACTTATTCCATGTTGAACACTTGCAAACTGAGATTTTTCAGAAAGATTTCATCTCTGTAGCATAGATCCTGCTTACAGAAAATCTAGTTTCCTAGTAAATGCTTGAGAAGAATTAAAATCCATTGAAGAATTTCAGCCACTTGTTCTAGTTACCTTTTCTTGATAAATACAAACCTTATACAGGTAGTCTCCCCGTCGTCCCCCCCCTCTCCCAAGTACTGTTTATTTTTGCTTGTTTTTGCAAAGTACAGTTTCTCAGGTTGTCAGGTTAAACTGGAAAAAAAAATCTAAACTTATTAGCCAATATACATAGTGCCTCATTTCAGGAATGTACTGTGAGACTAGTCAATGCACCATAGACTTATAATCTAGCATTTTATTGCTCAGCTTCTTAAAACTGAAGATTGCTGGTAGACTCTCAGATATTATGTCACCATAATGTTAAACACACAAACAACTCTATAAAAGTACTTATTTGTCCTACAATTGTTATCTCTGGCAACTTAACTTTTAAGAAACCTAACCATATAAAAACTGTACACAACTAACATGCTGTACTTGTTGACTACTTTTGATGTTTGCATATCAGTGGTATTTAGAGTAATAAATCAAGAAGGTACATTATATCCATTGTTTAAATACAGAATGTGAGTGTGTTCCCCATGAAGGTAAGAGTAGGCACTTAGATTTGTTTTGTAAGCTTATTCCAGATGCAATATAAAAATAGATTATATTAATAGGAAAAATTTAGTGTTTAACAAATTGTTTTGTAAATAGGCTAGCACAAAAGATAAATTTTGTTACACTTAGACTAGACTAAAAATAACTTCATCTGAAAATAAAGTAAATATAGTGCATTTTTTTAACCTTCATTCAGATGCACATAATCATGCAAGCTATGAAAATTGATGACTATGGTAGGAAATTGGAGGCTTGATTATTATCATTTTTAAAGGAGCTGACAGCTCACAACTTGCACTGATTTCAGTGGAAGTGTAGGCTGCTTATCAGTTAAATCTGAAGAAATGACATTAACCCTTTGTGGCTGACAGCTGCACTTTTCTAACTACCAGCAGCAAGGGGCTAATGCTGAAACATTCCCTAAGATTGTCAGCTTCCCAGACACATCTATACAGTACACATTCACATATGCAAAAAGCCTTGAAGGCCAAGTTCTGCTTTTGCTTCATTGTAAATCCAGAGAAACTCCACTGCAAAGATGCCCTGTTCTCTCTAGCAGGGTGACAGAAGCTGGCCTACTGTGTGCCCAGGTGACTAAAAACTAGAGATTCTTGCAGCAAGACTCCCTGCTTTTCCTGCTCCCACAGAGGCTGTAGGAAATGACAAGTTTTTGTTTTTTTGTTGTTTTTGTTTTTTTTTGCTGTTTATGCTTCTGACTCTTCCCCTTCTTCATGTATGGTGCCATCCTCTTCTGACTGATCATTCAAAAGCATGAACTTGCCATCATTTGTTAATGCCACAGACTTCATTAACTGAGCTAATGCTTCTGGGTCCTAAAGGAAAACAAAAAAAAATTCAGCTGGCTGCAGCAATCTTTTAGAGGAGCACATCATTTTTCCAGTACTTGTTAAGATTTTGTAACTTGGTTTTCTATTACAACATTTAGCCTAAAGGTTTTAATGTAAGCAAATCTGGCCTCAAATTTCGAAACACAGGTAATCGATTTCAGTTCAGTAGAACTCCCTGGGTATGTAAAAATGGGTCATTTGTTTTGAGCCTTTATGCTGCTGCTCTTGCCTGCAATTGCTATAATCGCTGAAAATCAGAGAGAAAATCTTAAATAACCAGCCAACCAAATTCTCAGTTACTATACTTCTTGTACTAATTGTGACCAAAAAGGTCTTTTCCCCAACTTGTTCTGAAATCCCAGCAGTAAGAATATACAGGAAATGTTATGTATTAGTGTCAAATCTTTACATGGGTAAATTTATATAATAGGCTAGGTAACTTTGCCATCCATTTTATGTGAAAAAACTTTGTGAGTTTTCCTCCCCAAGGGAGAAAGGAATATGAGTTTCTAAAAATGAAACCATAATAGGTACAATTTACACTTCAGCCAAAGGATTTACTTTAACCTTGCTCACAACTTCCATCCACATATGAAAATAGATTTGTATAGTTCTGAATTTGGTTTAGGGGGGGCAAGTTTTATCTATCTATCTCAAATCAAGCTATGGCAAAGTCAAATTGAATTTATTTCTATATACCCAGGGACTCTGTTAAATGATGTCTGCAAAACTTTAGAAGCAGCAGGTGTTTCCCCCTGCTCCCCAAATGTCCAGCAGAGGTAGCTGGAAAGTGCAGCCATAAGCAGAAGAGTATGCATCAGAACACAGATACACAGAATTAAATTAAAACACTTTTACCTTCTGTGCCTCAATGATTTCTTTTCCCAAGCTGATGGCATAGCAAATCTAAAGAAGAAATGTATTTCAGTCTTAAGTTTTTGGGTTTATTGCTTAGTCTTGTCTAAAACATAGAAGCATCAATGCAAACCCAGTCTTAAATAAAGGTCTAAAAACAGAGGACATGAATTCACTAGAACAATTATATAAAAATAAAACTGTCCTGGGTGCTGTTTCAAAGTTCACTTAAGGCCAGTTATTTAACTTTCTGTTCAGTTGTTTGTTTTGTTGCTGGGTGTGAAACTTCCTTCACCAAACTTAAGTGCACTGGAGAACACCCTGAAGTTTGGGACTAAATTTTTTTTTAAGACAGAAAAATTCCCCGGCACATTCCTCCTTTATTTATCCTATTCTCATATCATTATCATATGCAGCAAGCACACAGCTCTATCCAGTGGTGTTAACACAGTATGGCTATCTTTTCTATGAGAGCTTTATAGGTGTACTTGTCTCAGCATAGCTGACAAATTCATTTTTGTTAGTGTTGGTGCTAGACACACTTTCTTGTATCCCCTGCTGTTTGTATTAGCAATCACATTGTTTCTGTCTTGTTACATGTGCTGCTGCATTAGCTATAAATTAGGTTTTTTTTTAGACTAAAGCCATCAAAGGCTTGCATGTTAAGGCATGTTACCCTAGCAAGAAATATAGCTGCTCTTGCTTCTATAATAGTTCCCTGATGTGTAAGCCAAGAAGCCTAAGACCTGTTTTTCTAAATAAAGTATATCATTAAATGTTATGCAAACCTTTTCCCCTTCTGTGTTGCTCTCAAAAATATATGCACTCATGGATTCTTCTCCCAGAGTCTCACTGAGATGGACCACAAAACCAATCAGTCTCTTGTTATCCTGATGAGCAGCAAACTGTGTCACGCTTGCAAGTTCAAACTGGAAAAGTATAATCAACAATTTTTTTAACTGGCATATACTTGAGAGCTCAGGTTCACGTGACTGAGCATTCACTGCTGTGGCAGAAAACCAGCATCAAAACAAAGGAAGGTTACTTACACTTGTTCGCGTAACTTGGGTTTGAGGATCTATTAACCTGCAATTTTGTTAAAAAAAAAGAAAAAAATGGTTTTAGAAGAGTGACTCTTAGTGGTAACTTCAAGGTGCTTTTCAATACAAAGGCAATCACTATCACCATTTTACAGATGAGGAAACAGATGCACACTGAGTTGAGTGCTTATCTGTGATTAGTCAGTGGCAAAGGTCATCTTCAGACCCTGCCTCCCAGCTGCCTGACCTGTGGGTCATAGCATCCCTCTGACTCGGTGACTGGTTAAGCATCCTGAGTGCATGAACTAGCCATGCATATGTATTTAGTTGCATTGAAACATGTTAGTGTATGTGAAGTAAGAGAATCTTCTTGGACCCCAATCTTTCAATGCATTTTTTTGTATCTTTGAGTGCCTTATAGCCCTACTGCATCCTCTGTATTTTGGCAGGATGTTCATACAGCTTTGTCAAGAGGATGATTTCTAGACACTGCAGAATAAAAAGAGAGACATTTTACTAAGTAAAATAAATCTCAGGATCTTGACACCCCAAGGGTGTATTTCTTGGAAAAACAAAACCAAAAATACTCTGCTAATCATAAGTTGTACAAAGAGAAAAGAAAGCTGAGAAATGATAAGTGATGAAGTTTTTATAGTACCTCAAGTTCTTGCTGGTGACCATAAGATGGGATTCAGTCATACGGAATATGTTATGAATGGCTCGAGCAGCTAACACTTGTCTCATAGCTTCATAAATCACCTCACTTGTGTCATCTGACTGAACAGCCATTGATCCTAAAAACCGAACTACAAACATCTGCTGCAAGAGTGAATCTGAAAGATAAAAGGCATAACCTCCCTCACTGTGCTGCTTCATAACTTCAGCTACTGGAAAACTGAACCTATCCACAGATATATTTTTTTTCCTTGGAAACTCAACAGTAGACCAGTGGGTGGTGACTTCCTTTTCACACTAGCCAGGCATTGCTCTGACCCAGTTTTAAAGAGTACTTGAACAGGCAGCAAGTGGAAATCACAGCTGCCTGGAAGCTTTAAAAAATGTAACTAACTGGTCCCTTATGAATTTTTTGATTAGTTGATATAATTCGCTTGATATCTTGTTAAAAGCTGGAGGAACTGTGACAAAACTGTGATAAATTAATAATTTTGCATAAGGCTTGGCTGCCATCAAACCAGTTCTTATCTTTAGACTTTGTATATTCCTCAGTTTGTTCTATGTCCTTCTGACCTTCCGTGCAGATGGTTCTAATGAGTTTTTCATTAAACTCTTCCTTGCTCCTTGACTATCTCTTACCAGTCTCTTATTTACAACTGAGTAGCTGTTATGTGACAAAGCTATCATTAGATCAGGCTCCCTTTATGTTTAGTGGTGAGCAAGGTAAGGCACTATGGGTCTTGCAGAATGTGACTGCTCCAGGAATGCAGCAGCTATGTCTGTGTTGCACAGGACAGTACCACAAGGGAGACTGTTAAGCATCAGCTTCAGCTGAACTAGTGACTATAATGCAGAGCCACTTGTGCAGTCTGAGAAGCAGGGCAGTCACCTAAGAACTGTGCTCAGTTTTACGTGCTGTAGTGGGGCAACGTGCTGCTGCTTACAATGTAGCTGTGCCCCGCTGCTGTTGGGCAGCAGGCAACCATCGTGCCTTGCGATGGAACAGTGCCTGTCAGTGAGACTATCCGAATCGGTAGATCAGCTTGAGCCACACCATGTGTCTAACATCTACTGTTTCTTTTTTGTTTTTGAGTAGTCTCCCTGTAGGGGCTGTTGGTTCCAGATAGCGGTTACAATTGGTGTTGAGGAGGAGGAGTACAGCCAGGGCCTGAGCCCTGCCTGTGCTGGCAGAGGAAGGTCAGACCTGCTACATTTCAGTGTTGTATCAGTGGGAGGAGGAAAAGACGGGGAGCAGCAAGGAACTTTCTTTTGCTGAAAGAGACACATTTCTACTGCTAGCTATACCCTGGGCCTCTGTGACATTTAGCTTGTGGATGGAGGTAAAAAATGGCTATTGAGCAGCCTCAAACTTAAGCACAGTTATAATATAGTCCCATCAAACCCTTTCTAAAGTAGTCAATAGCTACTCTTTAAAGACAAAACAAACAAACCAAATAAATCTTTTTTTCTTTTTAACTTTTGAAGTAAAGCTAATCTGGAATGCAGCCTGGACTGTCAAGAAAGAGATGTGTTTTGTCACAGGTACAGATGTTTAAAAGGCAGGCTTGTGAAGAGTAACTACCTTTGGCTGTATTATGGGGCTGTTACTGATGCTCTGTGATGTCAGGTGCTTTCATTAAGAGACAGAGAATAGGCTGACAGCTAAATTAAACACAAGATAATGACTAATTTTAACTAGAAAAATGAAGCACTTACTTACCTTCCTCCTCATCTTTACTGCTGTCTTCAGTTTCCCCAAATGGGTTTGCACGCCTATGAAATAAGAATAAAAACTCTAATTACAGATTGTTGTCACAAATACTATAAAATACGTAATAGTCTCCTCTGAAATCACTCTGTTAAAAGTGATCACTATCTCTGACCATACCTGCCACCTCTGTTCTGGTCCAGGAATTCTGTGGCAGGCAGTACAATATCAAATTGAATTGGTGTTCCAGGAGCAATGAGTTGTGTTGAGTCTTGAATGCCAGCTGTCTCATTGGGAACTATTTTATCATTTGCCGTATTCTTTACATTCTGGCTAAAATGAGAGTGGAAAAATATTTCAAACAGTGATACCATATCTTTGCTTTGGAAGGAAGACAAGATTATTCAAAAATTGAAAGCGGGAATGAAGCAGTATTCATAACCATAAAGAGTATTTTCCTATTAATCTGTTATTGAGCACTCTGATAAAATTTCTGTTTCACTTGTGGTACCTAAAATCATTTAGAAGAAAAGTAAATGTTAGTATATTAAACCATAATTCAGATCAATTCTAAATGACTGTAGATTGACCTTCAGTAATAGGCGGCTGTTTGCTCCCTGCCCTCTAGTGGCCATACAACAGTGTATCTAAAGATACAAATAGCAATCGTGACATCTTTTGAGATCCTTCCTGGCCACAGGCATCTTACAATGGGATAGTTAAGAAAAAATGTTACATACTCAGGCAGATTTCTTCCTGCACCTTTTCTCAAAGAATGAAATTTTAAGTTTCCCAGAGCTACACAAGTCACAACGATATGCATTACTACATATGGTACACTTGTTTCACTAGTAGCATCTTTTATATGTAGAAAGCTTTCTGCTTGCATACAGATGTAAAAGTGACTCAGAGATAACCTGTCAATGAAGTAGTTATTTCCTTTGCCCAGTCAAATAGCCAGAGGTACTTTTCTTTTTATAAAACTCCAAACAAAGTAAAACAGCTGTACAATGAATAAAATGAGAAAGGAAGTAATTTGACTGGCATTCTCCATGCCTGTAGGGGATCTTTGGAATCTATAAGCAATCATAATAAAGGGAACAGTAAATCATAATAAATGCACAGGCTTGAGAGGCACAAGGTAAGAGAAAGGTTTGAATGTCTAGAAGTAAGTAAGTAAGAATTTACAATTTTCTGACAAATCTTGCAGAAAAGTTTCTTCATGTTGAAGTCAATGTGACAAAGACTTGACCCATTTAACTTAGCACACGGCTGCTCAAAGCAGGAATTCAGTCTGACGCTGGGCTTGAAAGCCAGCTCTGATCATGGAGTCTGAAGAGTTCTCACTGGGCAGGATGCTGGGATCATTAATGAAGTAGACAGAGAAACCATACCTAAAATATGTATTTTGAATATAAGCATATTCTAGAGCATTATTAACAATTTCTGAAGAAGGAGGGGAGCTTTAATGATTGATCTGAATGAGCACAGAAGAACAACAATTATTATTCTGATGGCCATGTAAGGTGTAGTCCTGTGAACATTGACAGGAATTGGTTGAGATGATATTTAAAAATACACTTGCTTTAATGTATACTGGGGGCTGTGTTGCACTATATACATTACTGCACAATGTTCACAAATAAAGCACTACCCTTGTTTCAGAACAAACAGCAAAAACCCAATGGCAACTATAAGGAGTTTTAAAGCTGTGATCTGGAGCAATGAGCATTACCCTCAACACTTAACATCTCTTATGGCTTTCACTAGGAAACATTAGTAGCGGAATCTGCTGGCACAGCCAGGCTCGCAAAGCCAGGGCCTAAACAGGACTTTTGGGTGACTATTGCCCTGTAAGAGGGGTATGACTGAGCGCACAACAGTCTCTAGTCCATGCAAGCATGTTACCTGGGATGGTGAACTTCGTGTTTTTTCCCAAAGCTGGTAATGGGAGTCACTGCTTGTAGGGCTGTCTGATTTAACTTGATAGCAGCTGCCTATGAAAACAAAAAGGAACTGCTCTTTTACGCATGTACTTTGGGTGTATTGTCATGCAAAGAGCAACAACGAAGCAAGTTGGAAGGAACAGACTAAAAGATGAAACAAGCTCCCACCTCTGGATTGTCAGTGAGATATATCTGTCTGGAGATGTTGTTGATGGCACATATCCACTAGAAAGGAAAAATGAAATTGAACTCTTCAAACTCATTTGTGTACAAGAATGACAACATTAAGAAAATATTTTTACCTCCTCATATTCCTTCTTGCTTTCCGCTTGAAGAGTTATACCCCTAAAACGTAAACACAGTGTGTCAATGCTAGCAGCAGACAACAGGACTACTTGATTCCAGGTCTTATAATAAGGTCACCACACTTTTTCTCTATTAACTATCAAAGGAACAAAAGTCATGAATAGGCTGCAGCTAAATGATACCACATTTGCTGTTCAGGCAGTTGTAGGGGGAGGCAGATGGGAATGAACATGCCTATAATTTGGAAATACCCTGTTGCAAACCCAGAAAAGCTTACTATTATAGCAAGCATGTTTTATGTGAAACACCATCTGAAAGAGTAGGTGTGACTGGCTGTCCTCAAATAAAACCTGTCTCATACGGTTTGCCTGTAGGAGTGGTGATCTGAAAGCAGTATCTTCTATCTTCACAGTCTACAGCCATAACAGAGCAGTTGTCCAGATCCTGAATCAATCCTCCAGCTACTGCTCCCCGCGGCTGACACATCAAGTTGCCACCTTGAGTGAAGAAATACAGCCTCTCCCACGTTGTAGTCACCAGACCTGTTTTACTGAAGAGAATACACAGTGCTAAAGACTCAACAGTATTTTAGATATGACTCCAAAAGACCTTACCTAACTGTGAACATATTCTGATGCTAAGCTAAACTTTATTTTCAACCCTGGATTTTTTTAAAAAATGATGAAACTTAGTTTAGAATTAAAAGATCCACCTGTTCCTAGCAGAGACTAATCCTTAATGAAAGGTGAAGAATTAAGCTAGTTCCAAGCACCCCAAGTTAAAAAAAAAAATATCAGCACTATCTCCGAGGAAGGGAATAAAAGGATTTTTATTATTAACTGGTATATTATTTAGCTTGATTAAAAAAATATATTTTCAAGCTGATGAGCAGCGAGAAAAAATTTAGCACAAATGGTCATCATTAAAAAAAGTAAATTCTGCAATAGTATCTCATATTCCATCTTCTCCCTAGCTCTGGAGTCCTTTATATTATACTGTAATTCAGCTCTTAGCATGCTGCTAGAAATGAGTAAGTGCCCAATGCTCACCCCCCCAAAAATATATATATTTATTAGCCTAATTGGTTTAAGCTTTTAACCTGTATTTTCAAATAGATGACAGAGACTCTTAGGAGCTGAAGGGCAGAACTACTACAGCAATTCAGCGATTTTAGGTACTGACCTAAAACCTCATTACATGAAGAGTCTTTAAGACCTAAATAAATGTAGCAACTAGTCAGCAATCAAACAAACTAGCAGGTAGCAATAGTTGTCTTACTTTCTTAGATTAAGGTAGCCAGCCTTCTGGATGAGATTTCTATTGATAGCAGGTGAAGTTACATCAGAATCTGGGGTGTAAACAGATTCATTAACTGAAATTAAGTCTTGCTGTGATACCCTCATTGCTTCAGCTTCAGCATCCAACTCTCCCTGTATGCTGATGGGATGGAGAAAAAACAAAAAAACCCCAGTCATTGTTAGTCAGTGTATACCAGGATATAGCTAACATCTGTAACCCTACAATAACAAAAATACCAGTTGAGATTTTATATGACTCCAATTAAATTTATAAAGCTTCTGAGTAAAATCTCCTACTGGTTTGGAGTAAAGATAAACTTTATTTTTAAAATAGACTTTCCAGGAAAGCTAATGTAAGATTACATGTCCAAGGATTTCTCTAAGCACTGGATAAATCAGTGCAGTTTGGAAAGACTGGAAGAAAGAGGCATGCAATAGGGAGCCACTCCCAGAAAATGTCATTTGAGGCTAAAGAGACAAGATGCACATGCTCTGCAGATATGGCTTAAGGAAAACACAGCTATCTTTGGCAGGCTGGCAGCAAAAGCATAGCCAAGATTTCCCCTTGCTCTTTGTTTTTAAATCCTGGCTTGAAGATGTTACTTTCAGGATGTTTTAGACAGTAGCTATGCTTTTTTTCTTACAATTTGTACTGTTTGTACTAAAGTTAGTTATCTTCTTTCTCCAAGCGCTATAAAGAGATAATGATCAGAAGTATCAGAGTATGCTGTAAGCCTGAAACGGGTGGTGATATGAGGAATGTTTAAATGTTGAGAGTGAAGAGGCAAGTTCTAATTTTTGACACACAACTTCTAAGAGCAATGCCTATATGAGTTTACGGTGCTGAACATAAATAGAAGTTGCTCTAGTACACTGGCACCGTTCAAAGTCAGCTTTACTGTAATATCTCCTGGCTTTTGCAGAACTTTGTCTTATTCCTGCAGCTGCATAACTCTTGTCATGGAATTCTTGTCATGAGACCAGTGATTAACTGATTACAGATTTCCAGCAGTAAGTTTTCCACTGATTTCAGCACAAGAAAATATTTTAGCACAATCTATAGTTCAAATCTTGGTTTAGCTTTAATTTTTGTTTATAGTTTTACACATTGGTGTGATTCAGGAAGCATCCTAGGTGTAGGCTGGCAAAACTGAACTCTTTGAATATACCTGTATACATCCTGTTTGCTGAAAGTGATAATTGTGAAATGGTATCTGAGYGCAAATTCAATTCAGAAAGTGATAGTTCTTTGTAGAACATGTATCATACACACATATAATACAGTGCTGAACATCTATGTATGCATAATTCTCCTGTAAGACACATTTGGTTTGAAGGGCAAACCAGAGTAGCAATTTTAATGGGAAAACACAAGCAACAAGAGGTCAGAGTCATTATATGATATACCAGTGAAATACTTTAATCTTTTTTTTTCCAGTTTTACTGTTTTAGACAATCATTGGGAACCACTTAATTTTCAGAGGTTCCCACTGACCACTTTAACAGGACTATCAGACCAAAAATCCTGCCTTCTTTCCATCAGCCTCAATAAGGCTGTGTTTGGCTGGCAGATTCTCCTGATCAATCACATCAGTCAGACGGGCTCAATCAGAAAGCAACTAAAGGCCTGCCATTTTGAAAACACGACATAATAAATTTAATAATTTTTAAAAATTCACTGTGGTCAGGGAAGGTTTCTAATGACTAAAAAAAGGAAATGTCATACCCATCTTCAAGAAGGGCAAGAAACAGAATCTGGGGAACTATGGGCCAGTCAGCCGTTCCTCAATCCCTGGCAAGGTTATGGAGCGAATTCTCCTGAAAGCCATTTCCAAGCACATGAAGGACAAGAAGGTGACTGGGAATAGCCAGCACAAACTTACCAAGGGCAAATCATGCCTGACCAACCCAAATGCCTTCTGTGATGAGATGACTGGCTTGGTAAATGGGAGGAGAGTAGTGGATGTTATTTCACTTGACTTTGGCAAGGCCTTTCACTTGGTTTCCCATAACATCTTTATGGGTAAACTGGTGAAATATGAACTGGAGAAGTGTACTGCAAGATGGGTAGAAAAGCTGGCCGGACTACTGGGCTGAATAGGTTGTAATCAGTGATACAAGGTCTAACTAGTACCCAGCTATTAGTGACATCCCTCAAGGGTCAATACTAGGGTGGCAGTTTTAAAGTCTTTAACAAGAGCTGGACAATGGGACAAACTGCACCCTCAGCAAATGCACAGATGACACCAAATTGGGAGGACTGATTGGTATGCTGCAGTGGAGAGCTGCTATTCAGAAGGACCTTGACAGGCTGGGAAATGGTCAAACAGGAACCTCATGAAGTTCCACAAAGTCCTGTGCCTGGAATAAAATAACCCCATGCAACAGTACAGGCTGGCAGGCAAACAGATAAAAAGCAGCTGTCAGCAAAGGACGTGGGGGTCCTGGAGAACAAGAAGTTGAGCATGAGGCAGTGCCATGCCCTTGTGGCAAAGAAGGCCAGTCACATCCTGGGCAGTATTAGCAAGAGTGTAGCCAGCAGGCCAAAGGTGGTCATTATTCCCCTCTATTTAGCACTTGGCAAGACTCCAGCTGGAGTACTGTGTCCAGTTTTGGACCCCCAGCACAGGAAAGACGCTGACAAACTGCAGCAAGGCCAGTGAAGGGCCACCAGGATGGTTAGGGGGCCAGAGCACATGATACATGAGGAGAGGCAGAGAACACTGTTTTTCAGACTCAGAAAGTGAAGGCTAAGGAGGGATCTTATTGCTATTAACTACCTAATGGGAGGGTAATACAGGCAGAGTCAGATCCTTCTTGGAGGTGCACAGTGATAGCATGTGAGACAACRGACAGTAGCTGCAACAAGGGAAATTCTGATTAGATACTGGGGTAAGGGGGAGGGAGGGGGAATTCACAGTGGGAGTGGTCAAACACTAGACATAGGGCCCAGAAAGCCTGGGGAATCTCCATCCTTGGACATGCTCAAAATTTGACCAGACACGGCCCTGAGCAATCTCCTGTAGCTGACCCTCTTCTCAGCAGTTGGTTGGACCACATGACCTCCAGAGGTCCATATTCAACTTACAGAAGAAGAATACTAGTAAATATTTGATTTGTTTAATAACTTTTCCAAACTTAGGGAGTTACTAACTGTATCCAGGTTACTAGGAAGACTCATGGGGTGGCAGCACAAGAATACTTGTCGTTGCTTTACCTTAGAAAGTCATTAGCATCTGCACCCGTGCTTTAAGCAACTTTCCCCCTCTCCTTGCTGCCTAAGTGGCTAAACCTTATGGAGAACATGGGCACATAATACAGAGCAGGACCAGAGATCCATTGAGGCCACTATCCTATCTCTGACAGTTGCCAAAAGCCTGTGGAAGAGTACAAGGCAAGCACGTATGGTTCTTCCCCTGTTCTCTTTAGCCTGTTGTAGAAGCTGGTGATGTACTATAACTGCAGAAGTGACCTATAAAGAGACTGATGCATTTAAGTCAGTGCTAAGCAGGATTTGACTGGGCAGATGAAGAGTCACTCTAGCATCATGGTGTTAGTTTGCTTTGTGATAGCTTATTTCCAGCATTTCCTATCTTTTGAAAGCTCAGACTTCCTAAGCTCCCACATCACCTCCAAAATGAGACCAACTGTGGGTATCTTACCACCTGGCCAAGTAATATCATTGAATTTGAATTGAATTAGATCATAATTTTGCAACCTAGTGCCTTTCAATATTAACTGTCGGAACAGGAATTATTTAAATTAAAATTTGAAATAAAATGGAACAATGCTGTCAACTTTTATATTAGTATTACTTTAATGAATTTTTTCATCAGCCATTTTTGTTGCACCATAAATTCCTTCCAACAAAACTGCCCTGGCATCTTCATGGTTCCTGAGACTGGATTGCTCTTCCTAAGGCCTATCTCTCTTATCTTCAAGGTAGAAAGGAGAGAAAAGCTGGTAATTTTGAAGTTGTATGCATTTGTGGCAACTAGATCAATAGGTTACTGAGGATAAGTTAATGACCTCTCCTTTCTAACATGCTTTGACACTGTTAGCAATGTTTACTATGTAAATGAAAATACTTTTAAATATGAAGAGTCAGTTTCACAATCAGCTTAAACAGATGTAACGCTACATTGCTGCTGAAATTCTGGAGCTGCACAGTGAGTTGGATCAACTTGCTGTTGTGAAAGAAAACAAATCTGACAAATAAAAAGCTTCTAGCTAGATCAGCAGCAGATCTGACTCACTGAGGGCCTTGTGATTTCCAGCACTGAAGAAGGAAAGGGACACATTTTTCAGTGACTGTGTAATTTTAAATCATGAAACCATGTCCTGTGTTGATAACTGCTGAGTTGTATAGTGTGGTTCAGAGTTTTGGAAACCTCTCTTCTGGGTTTTCCAAGAACCTCACACTCCTGCTTTAGCCACATTTGGGTTATGCTTTCAAGCTCTGCTATGTGACAGACTTTGGGAGAAAAAAAAAAAAAAAAAAGAAAAAAGGGCAGACTCAGCAAACCAAGCGAGCAGCCTACTTTTGTTTCCATTTAGCACTGTGTACTGTCCAGAGTGCAAATCCTTCAGACTTTGGAAAACAAAGGCTTATTCTATGATGAGGATCCAGTGGTAGGATCCTCACTACACAGCAAGAATTTGTAAATATACAAAGTGGTCCTTGCACACAGAGCCTATAAGACACAGCTAAAATGCTCTTAATAAATAAAGGGCTCTATTTTAAGGGAGTTTAAAATCTGTTATCCACTCTGTACAAATGCTACATTGACTATAGAGGGAGTTGCTTGAAAAGCGAGTGTGAAAAGGTATATGAATAAGCATAAAGGTATAGGAAATAAAGAATCATTTGGTGAAAAACAATCTACTACACAGTGAAGTTATTTATAACACTGCTCTCAAATTAACAAGTATGCATTATTTAAAATCCCACCAGAGTCAATATAAGTAATGACGTGGATATATTCCAATATGAAAGGTAAGAAGCAACAAGGCAAAGGAATCAGTCTAGTGTTCCAGCTGATTTAAAATAAATATTTCATGTTCTCTCTGATAGGTTTCATTTTAAATGTAAAGTTTACAACAGTTACTGGGACTTAATTATAAAGAAAATGTCAGTCTCCATTATATATAGAAGAGCACACAGAGAGGGAAAATAGAAGAAATAATCATAAAATTAGGAGTACTAAACTGGAGCAGTTTATTAAATAAGGTCTTATCCAAAGGAGTTTGAACTTAAGTGGACAGATACAGCCTACACTGGAAGCAATGAGTATGTTCCCTAGGTAATAAGTTTTATTTGCCTTGTGTACATACAGCATCAACCACAACAGGTCCAAAATCTAATTTGGGAGGCTACTGTAAAAATAATTTATTTTTACTGCAGAAGACCCAGCAAGTATAAATACCTGTAATTCAGAATGCACTTTAGCTCTATTATATTATTACTTCTATTAAGCCCTTTTAAGCCCAAATTCCGTGTTTTTGTGTTCAGGAAGAGACACAGAAATGTAAGAGTGCATTTAAACACTTTACAGTATATTGTTACTGGCTATACTGTACAAACAGTCTGTAGTGCACTGACAGAATTTTCCTTTATATGTACAAACATACCTCCCTTCCACCTGCTGCTTTAGCATTATATACCCAACAATACAATACAAGCATGGAAGCACTCTCCTGAGTAAGAAATGCAGGTAGTGTCCACCAGGTGCTGAAGATTATAGCAGTATTGCTCAGAATTCAATGGAACAAACACCAGGAAGCCTAAAGTATCATCTTACCTTTGAACCATGTCTGAAACAGATGACAAAAAGTTGTCCATTCTTTTGGAAAACATCTCTGCTCCTTTCTTAAAAAAGTTGATCTGAAAAATACAAGGGAATGCTGGAAGACAAGCAACAGACTGTGGGGCTTGTGTTAACAGCTATCCCATGATGACCAACGCCTTGGGCTGACAATCAAAGACGTCGTTAAAATGACTGCCTTCCCTTCCTTTCTTTATCACTTTTGCATCCTTCCACCCTCTTGCACACCCTTTAAACACACACATAAGCTACTGGCTGCTGACAGGTACCTTCCCAATGAAGGTGCTGAATGACTAAGGAGACAGGTAGCCTTCTCCCATAGCAGCACTGTGCACCACTGGGTCTAATGATGTTCTGAGCCACTGCATCCAATGCCACCACATCAAAAGGCATGGGACATAAATCTTCCATTAGATTTGGTAGGTCAAGTCCAACCTAAAATTTTTTAAACTGCTGTGGCAAAGTCCGTCAGGAAAGTGATGCACGACCAGTGTAGTTGTGCCAGCAGAAGCCTCCAAGGCAACCAGTTCTATCAAATACAGTTTTACCACTGATTTTCTTCTACTGAAGCAGCTGAAAGCAGCCACAAAGGTCAAAGTGCACTTTTTGTGACAGAAGATGAATTCATGCTAGGAACACTTTGCTGATATGGCTCAGCAGGCACKCAACAGCAGCAAAGCCCTCGGTGTAGACTTGACCTTGGATTACCCCTCTGTGAGGCACACAGTCACAGTTAGGACATCCCAACAGCTGTATGAAACATGGATGTGGGTAGTGCGTGTGTGTGATTAATTAGCTTTCTCAGAAAGATCCAGTGAACCACTTCTGGCAGAAATGTAAAAACACTGGAACAATTCTTTGCTGTTGAGCGATTTACCCTCTCTCATGTGACTGTACTTGCAATTCCACTCCTTTTCCCCTAACCTTGGGAGATGGGATTCCTCTTATAATACAGATATATATATTCCACCTATAACACAGATTTCTGCAATTAAGTTATTGACCACAGAATTGTCCCTTTATAGACAAAGGAGAGAAACAGGCTCTCTTAAAGGAGGATTCACCTCTTCTATTTCAACAGCCTACTTTAGAAAGGAAGTGTCTTACATTCCACTGACTACAATGAGACTGACATGCCTAGCTCAGATGTTGATGTAAGTTTTCAGTCAAACGAGTCCTGCATTAGCAATTGCTTCTTCCAGAAAACTCCATAGGGCCTGATCATTCTGCAGAAATGTGAAATAGAAGGCACACAAGTTCTGAGTGATTAATACAGAAAACATATACTGGCAAAGCTGAAGGGTGGTTCACAGTATTTAAACATCAGTATCAATTGGCTTCTGGCTGCTCAGCCATTCCCACAGCAGCCTAAGACTTTCCTGCATAAAGCACTGAGGCATGGTAATTTTGCTGGATAAAATACAAGGAAAGGAAGTTCTGTTTGGCTTCCAGGTGACTTCTTTTGTGCAGGTATAATTAYAACAGAGAAGCAGTGTAAACTCGCACTTCAAGTAAAGCAACTGTGAACTCTCCTTTAGTACCCATTTTTTACAGGACATGTGATTTGCAAAAGACACAGAACAATGGAGAAGATGAGCCACACTACAATCTCAAACAGAGCACTGAATCCATTCTTTCTGTTTTCGTGGCTCCATTCTCATTTTCCCAGATGCTTTCTTTCATCAGTGTGGAAGCACAAGGGACCCTTAAAACAGGTGTGTAATGAGAATCAAGTGCCGTGAAAATACTAGTTTGTTGATTCTCCTGGCATCCTGGAAAGTCAGACTATTAGTATTACTACCACATTTTACAGACTTGAGAAACGTGTGTTCAGACACTCTATCAAATTGCTGGCAGAACAAAAATTACAAAAACGATTTCCCAGCCTCATGCTCAATCCATTCTACTATTCTATCTCTCCAGTTCTCCAGTGCACGCTCTGTTCGCTGTCCTGTAAACTCCTCATCAGTATGCCAAACATCATGTGCTAGAAAGGAAACTGCTACATAGGAGAGTTTGTGCAGACAGAATAAACAGTGCAAGTGAACGCTATTGTACCGATAGTTTAGTCATGAACAAATTAAGCGCAGGCTGTACTGATTTTGCATTTAAGTGTATTGGATTTTTTTTTTCACTTGTCTTTTCTGAATGACCTAAGTATCCAACTGTCTGCCATAAACAAAGTCAGTTGTTAAAATCTAGGCATGCTGAGTACGGTCTTCTCCCACTTTTATTTGTCAGCTGCCAAAGAAGTCCAGAGCTACAATGTCTTATTCTTCCCAGGGGCATGCCTAGGTGATATTGTAGCTTTACCATCCATACCTGTCCTTGTGTGTATCCTAGCATAGGTTCCATCATTGCTACTCTCTTCCTGTACTGCAGAGCATTCAGGGCACAGTAATATTGCAGAGATGAAAGATGCTGCTTTCTCCTCGCATTTGCCACTTCTTTTGCCACTTCTGCCTTAAGCTGGATAAAAATTGATTGATAAAAATTGAGTCTGACAAAGTGTTGCTGTTCATTTGGACATATTTACTGATTATTTTCAAGTTACCATTAAACAACTGTCACTACAGAACCTCTCCACATTAAAATGAAGGATGAGAAACAAACAAAGCAAACCAAGCCCCAAATCAAGTACTTTAAGTTCTGCTCTAGCAAGAGATACTTAAGCATTTGGGCAGCTCCTATGACTACAAACTATACAACTACTGCAGCTAACACACTGGATCTGATTGCAATGCAAGAAATTTATTTGCAGCTGGGGTCACAACACAAGGCTCTAAGTGCAGAATTCACAGATGAATACTTCACAATGTGCTCTATCACATTCTCTTCTGCATTTCCCTTAAAGGACCATCCTGTCCTTCTAGAATTGAAGCACTCTTATGATAGACCTAATCATAAGTTCTTGGCATACAGGAGTGTCCTTTGGAGTAGTGGTCCAGTGGGCAATGAAGGAGATGCACAAAACAATCCCACCAACTCAGTTTCATGTACTGTAAGTGGAATTACAATGCATACAGAGAAACCTAGCAGGAAGGCAGATGAGGAAAATGAGATGTTTTATACACAGCAGACACAAGGCTTCATGACACAGTTCCCAATGAACTGTACTCAGTCATACAGCATCATCACATTCGCTGTACAGCAGTAGCCCTATACAAATCTATTTATAACCATTTGGATTGTTTCTGTCTGAAGAGCTCCCCTGCATCCGAGGGGCTCTAGTTCAGCAAAATATTTGATCACTTGCCTAACTTGGAGTAAACATGTATAACTTTGCTGAACTGAAGTCTAAAAGCTTTGTGTCTGCTTGGAAACTGAATCACAAGTACTCTTGAACTATTGTGAATTTAAGTGATGAACTCTCAAAAGTTCATTAGTGCATGTAAGGGTTAGCTATAATGATGTAGACAGAACAGCTGATGAAAACTTTTCCTTTTCCCTTTCACATTCTTTACCTTTTCATTTTCTTTCCTTTTCGGTAACCTGCTATACTTTGCCATGGACACGTCATGTTCTGTAGACAAGGAACATTTTTTTTTTAGAGTTGTGATGTGTGTGTGCATAGATTTAAAATGGCTTCTGTGATGCAACAGTCGTGCGCCATTACAAACAGACAAAGCCACGAAACATACCATTGCTAGCAAGGCCAAAAAGATCCTTCAGCGTGCTCACTTCTGGAAAAGAAAATTAAATATTCAAAATAAAAAGAGCTGTAAACACCATTTGTTCAACTGAGACCACGACAAAACTAAAACCCTTTAAGTGCACACTTCATGCCTAAGTCATTCCAAACCTTTTAAAGTAGAGATACATAAATTGTGTCTGTCTGGAAAACAATAAACCAAATCAGCTGGTTGAGAAATCAACAGGCAGACAGAGAAGTAAGAGCCAAGTTTACTTCATTGAATAACTTATGAATATGAAAAAGATTGCATATCTGTCGGTGTAATTTACCCAAAGAAGCACCATTTCTCTATGCTTGTCATCACAAAAGGTCCACTGCTACTGGAAAAGACCAGCAGTTCTGAACAGCTTCTGACCATGCTTACATGATACAGAGAAATCTCAGGAGGTCCCAGAGACTACCACAACATCTGAACTAAGTCCCTTTCCTGTCAATGACTCTTCATCAATGCAGAACTTTTTTTTTTTGCTAAGCTTCTCTGTGAAAAGAAACATTTATCAAACACATCTGATTGCTGGCCATGATGCTTAACTGACAAACGTGGGCCAGAAGTTTCTGATTCAGGTAGAGGGAAGAAAAGCTAAATAGGCGACTCAACTTTCAAAAGTATTGGGCACAAACTGCTCTCAGTGTCCATATCAGTATCTACTACAACTGGCAAAGCCCTTTTCAAAAAGCTACAAAGAAAGGAATTCATAAGAACAGCTATTATGCAACTGTGAAAAAAAATAAGGGAAATTGTGAGATGTCATCATGGTCTCTGGTTATTTGTAACAGCCTACTCATAGATCAGCTTCCTGCCACTTTTTCTTCCCCCAACACTTCTGCATGACTCTAATGCAGGAASACAGAAACTCTTGCTCAGGTTTGACTAACTTGTACCTAGGGGTTTCTACAGTTTTCAGTACATGCACATAACAGAATCATAAGTAAAAGCAAGAGAACGCAGTTAATTTTCCTTGCTTCTTTGTTTAAGCCTACAGAGAAATTTCAATGCATCCAGGCCTCTCTACTAAAAATGCTGCTCTACTGTCAGACAAAAATGGAGGTTGGGATGGATGGACAGAATAAAACAAACTTTGACATCCAAGGAAGCAGAAGAAACTTTCATTTTTTGTCATGTCTGAAGCAGCTGAGGTTTTTGGTTGCAGGCTTCACTTGCATCTTCTTTTTCTGCTCTCCTTTTATGCACCAGGGGACAGAAGCCACAAAGATGGGAGTAGAAGCACCGTATCAATGAAGTCACATTAAAGAGTTGTGAAAGCATTTATAGAACAAAAACCTTACCATCCAAATACTGCTTGATTTTTAACACTAAATTATAAACAAGATATCCATTTTGCTAGGCACTTTGATGTCTTTTTTAAATAGGATGGTATGATATAAGGAACGTAAACCAGCTATTATTTTGTTGCAGTTGTTCTGTCTCCCAATAAAATGTCTTTAAAAAGTACATAAACAGAAGAGTGAGATGAACATGCTGTGCTAAAACCTCATGTTTCTGTTGCATGAGTAGGTTAGAGCATCCTTGACCTTGAATATCTGCCCTCCTTTGAAATTATACCAAATGTTTGCATTATTGCTTTGCTGTTTAAATAAGAAATTTCCAAGTTTGTGCAATCAAGTTACTTGGAACTTTCCTGGGATAGCAGAGATTTAAAGAGGATGGATTGCTTAAAAGGGAGGGAATACAGTATATTAAGATGGAAAAAAAACATTCCTGCTTGTGCCTTTCAAACAAACCTAAACTTCCGAAGTGGGATTAACACTGTTTACAAGCCAGATTCATTGCTAAATTTCCCTGCTTTGGGCAATTATAACATCACTGACTTCAATGAAATTACACTAGTGTAAAAGCAGAGTAACTCAACAAAGAACAAAGCCGTGTATTTTCAAACTTGCACCACCTGCATAAAACACGGTGAATGTGCACTATTTATGTCTGAGCAAAAGCCTGTACCTGGCAGTGATATTCTGCAGTAGATAAATATCAAACTTTTCTTTGAATTAACATAAGAAAAATTTGTATGTGACATTAAGCCTCAGCTTATTATGAAATAAATCAGGCAACAAAATACCAAGAGAAAAATTAAACTTACCCGTGAGATCCTTTTCCCGAAATTGTATTATCGGGAGAACCATTGTATCTGCAAGCTGTTTTGCCAGTTCAGAATGGAGAATATTGAGCTGAAACAGAAAAAGAGGAATGCCCCCAAGACACAATGTATGTAAAAAGAATAATATACACTGTGATGTACATCTTTATGCAACAAACTTAGACCTCCTGAATGTCAGCTTTCTACTTAGAAACCAGTGTTCATATATGATATAAAGCATAGGTGTTTACCTTTGTCATAAAGGACAAATTTCTTAGCAAACCTCTCACTGAGCAAAATTGTGCAAGGTCTGGTTGCTTTATGGTATTTCTCCTCGCAAATGGTGCAAATATATCAAGACCACCAAATGTCATTATCATCGATCATTTGGCCTTACACATATCTCCTCCAAGGTATTAAAAATCCATGAATAGCAAACATCAAACTCTCAGTTTATTCAAATTCTGGTGTTAGGGCCTTTATATTGGTTACTTTGAAAACTCATATAAAACACTCCTGAACACAACCTAAAGCAATTGAGTCCTGATAAAGTTAGTAAAAGACTGACACTGATGGCTACACACCAGTAGCCATCAACAAACATCTTTAAGTGCTCCAGTCAGAAATATTATCTTATTAGCAGATAGCCAAGAAAACGAGGCAAACTTGCCAGAAGTCAAGCTTGGAACAAAAGCATGCATCTTCACACTATGTGCTCTCCACAGTTTACTATGCAAACACTGCTTCTTACTTGGGCAGTATTAGAAACTCCCATTTTGTCCAAATAAAGGACTTAAATAAACAGTCAATGCAATTTGAAGTTTTCAAAATAAAATGCGAGTATACCTTACCTTTTATAAGTTTAGTGTGTCAGTTTAAAACAAAAAGCTTAAATTTATTAGTACTTTCATTTCTTATGTTTTTTCCTCATGTAAAGTGGGAGAAAGAAACAGGTACAACCAAAATTTTCAAAATGACAAGCTCAGCATCTGGCAGCCACAGTCACACTATGGACTTTTTTCTTCCTTTCATAATACTCAACCTCAAACGTCTCCTGCTAAAAATCAGTGGCCCGTATGGTCTTTCTGCATGCAACACTCAACACCAACCGGGATTTTGCCTGAGTAAGTACTAGCAGATCACCAATACTTTTTCACCAGAAAAATTAGCACCAATTTCTGCATTATGCATCTTTCTCCCATTTCCATGAAGGAAGACCAACAAGCCCCAGTGGTTAATCTACAGCCATCCTAATCATGTGATTTATATTCACTGTTATTTTCCAATCCACTACCTACTCCAGCTTTCTGATGAACACATACGTGCTTACTTACAGGCTTCCACTGTAACTTCGGTTTTCTTGCTACATGCATGAATGCAGGGTTTTTTTTAAAGCACTTTTGTTTTAAATACATTATATATATAACCTACAAAAATTATTTTTCCCTTGAAAGCAAAAGTATACAAACTCTTTCTTTTGTTATGTTTGTACAGCACCCTACACAACTGGGTGCATCCCTCAACTATAGCTGTCAAACCCTACTATAATAATAATCTAAAAAGTCATCTTTGGCGGCGCAAAACTGCAGAGCGATGATCTATATGAAGACACTCTGGATCAGAGTGTGGGCCCTGGCACTGTACAGTTGTTGAAGAAGCACACCTGCCATTTGTGCCCAGCAGACAAGAAAAGGATATAACACACCATCATGCTCAAAATGCATTTCTCAAGGTATGTGAGACAGATGTGGATCTTCCCCTAAATGCTGAATTTAATTCCTGCCTGGTGTTTTCCAATGATCCAAAGAACTTTTCAGTTCCCACATACCGTATTAGGGCAGTTCACTTGACCATTAATGCTAAAGCTTAACTGAAGAGGATTTCATTTGTAATTAACCCTTATTAGCCAGATTTTGTTAGTTCTCTATACCACAGAGTTCCAGTTCCACTTCCATGACTAGACTCTTTCCACTCATGAGGGTTAACCAGGACACAGTCACAATGGGAGACATACAAGGAAAGGTCCCATTTAAATATTTTTCCCTTAGATCAGTTTCTCGTTCCTTATCTTGTAAGCATCTCCCTAAAATTCTGCACATCAAGACATATTTTTAAAGCACCCGTTTGACACTGTACAGGATGAAGGCAAGGCTGTCATGTCAGCAGTGACATGGAAAAGAGTCTCAGATGTGTTCAGGTAGGATGTCTACTACACTACTGGAGTGCCTGATGTTATGATGTTATGCTATGAGGATACTACACACTGACATTATATTCTGCCTGTTTGTTCAGGGTATAGTATCCTTCTGGAGGCCTCTAGGCAGGGTTATGCAGGTAGGGAGGAAGCCTGTGTTTCCCACTAGATGACACAGAACTAAAGCAGGGTAATTCAATGCCTGTAGAATGGACAACTGGAAAATAACACGTACAGGGGCTAGCTAACACACGCAAAAAGAGGCTAACGAAAGGAGCAGTTTCTTGTGAACTACAGAACCGAACACAGAGGTTCCTAGCTTTCAGCCCGCAAAGGGCTGAAAACTGCTTCAACACTTTACACTTTTTACACTGCTTTACACTGCTTCAAGTTGATACAGGAGTGCAAAACAGTGCATAATTCTGTATTCTCACAGTTAAACCGTCCAGTGAAAGTATGCACATATTTAGAGTTACCCAAAGTAAGACTTGTAGGGAGAATGTATAATTTTGATTGATATAGCTGGAAAAAAATTCTTTTATACCTGAGAAGGAGAAAGTTCTGGTTTTGATCTATTCGTACTTCACCAAGACAGGTACCTGACTTGTATTCCCCGAGTATCCTTTCAAGTATTCCCAGAGAACCGGTATGCAGCAAGAAAGGCCTAAGGGCAAAGCTAACCTTTGGGGTTCCTCTCATTAAATCGCTGGAGTTACCCATGGGATGAGCATGGCTATAAATTTTTTAACTTCCTTTTTGCCCCACATCCCTCCTATCTCCCGTCTCCTTGCCAAAATCAGACCTCAGGACAGTCCTTTCCCCTCTTAATGACGACTAAAAGCACACTAACAAGAAGTACAGCATTCTTCTGACAGCATACAGCCCTGCTCATACCAGGAAGAGTGACGTGACACTGAAGAAGGATACACAAGTGATAAGGACCTAGATACTGAGATTATCTTGAAATGCTATATGGGTAGGCCTAGCAAGAGCACATTTAGAAAGACTCCCACTGCTTAAGAGCTGCCTACAGAGAGGAGAGGTGTTGTGTGTGTGTGCAGCTGTAGTACCAAACCTGCCCTCAGCAGTTCTGCTGCCTGGCCCAACACCCTTTGGATCTCACGTGATCTTACATGAACTAAGCAGCAACTTTACCAATACGCAGCTGTCCTGCCTCCATCCCTGGGAAGTTTGGGCTCAGAATGCAGTGTTTAGAGCTTGTAAGTGTAAATGCAATTTTTTTTTCTGAGTGAAATTAGAAATGACTCCAGTTTAGCTGACGTGTCCTGTTTTAGCCTCTCTTCCAATTTCCCTACTTGGTAAGTGCAGCTCTGCTCTGAGGATGGCTTGTCGGAAGGAGACAAAGAAACAGCTCTAGTGGTCTGTAGGCTGAAGAGGCTGTTACAAAAAGGTGGGTTTATGCTCTCGTTCTCCCCTGTTTAAATGGCTGTATAGAGTCCAGGCGCAATCTAGCCTGCAGTGGAAAGGCTCACAATCAAAAGGATTTATCACCAAAATAAAAAACAAAAAAATCCTACTGGCAATTCAAATTACCTCATCCACAACTTTTGAAAAGTAATGAAGGGTGGATATCACTTCTTCATCTCCTTTACCTAAGGCAAAATGCTGAAAACAGAAACACACATTTGGTCTGTAAATCAATAAAGTGAGTATAAGTATAAAAAAATATGTTTTACTATAGAGGTAATAAATACTCCTACAAAAGGTAGTAAATGATAAAACTAAATGGAAAAATAGTAACTCATTAATACATATTCTTTATACTTTGCTCCTCTTGTTTTAAAGGAACTGATTTTGCACAACATACAGTTAACGGGTATTTTAAAGTCAGGGTCATACAATAAGAACAAATTGGTTTGCATCTTTATGAATTAACTCACATTTTGGACTGGGCTTTTCAAGATGCTCAGAAATGACCTAATTCCCCTCAATGTGCTGGGGAATTTTACAACTGTCTTCACATGAAATCAAGTAGGCCAATGCTCTAAAATACTTTTGGAAACCACACTCTTTGAACAGGCTTCTTCACAAGTGCTGAGGCTGAACAGAAACCAAAGGTAAAATATCCAACATACCTGCTTTTCATAGGCAAGGAGCTGCTTCGAAAGCTGTTGTGTGGCAAGACACATTTCATTCTACAAACAAAAGAGACAAGTTAATAGAAATAAAAGTGGCAAGTTAATAGAAATAAAGAAAAGTCTTTAGGACTGTTGTTTCTACTTTGCTACCAGCTTCTTGACTGAATCTGCAACTACTTACACAGATGTGCAGTTGTATGTAAATAACCAATCCCAAAATACCTGCACAGAGAAGCAGTAATAGCAGGTGCACTTCAGACCTGATCACCACACAGTTTGCTTCAATTTATCTACTTTGATTAGAGATACGATTTTTTTTTTCAAAATAATAAAACCAGAACAACCTCAAACATGTATGCAGTCATACCAGCATAAGAATATTTCATACAGGTTAATCACCTTTCTCCAAAATTTTCAGAAATAAAGGGTGTCAGTAGATGTACCTTTATATAATACATTCATGCTCATGGGATGGACTGATACAATTACATTGCTTTAAGCTGATACAGTGGTGCAAAACAGTGCATAATTCTGTATTCTCACAGTTAAGCTGTCCAGTGAAAGTATGCACATATTTAGAGTTACCCAAAGCAAGACTTGTCAGGAGAAAGTATAATTTTGATTGATATAGCTGGAAAAAAAAAAAACAGACAAGCTTTTGGATATGTGAACCTTTATTCAATGTATTCATTGTAGTATATCAATTCCTCAGTGTCTGATTGGTTAACAATGACTTAAAACTGGAATTAAAAAAAAAAAGTGAAACTGGGATCTACATTAACCCTTGTCAGATCTTTCTCTTCCTCGGTAACTCAGAAAACGTGCTCTAGGTGACCCTGCTTGAGCAGGGGGGGGTTGGACTAGATGATCTCCAGAGGTCCCTTCCAACCTCAGCAATTCTGTGATTCTGTGAAAACTAATCACTTTTCATTTCACTTTTCATTTCACTTTTCATTTCACTTTTCATTTCACTTTTCATTTCACTTCAGAAAACTAATTACTTTTCATTTCACTATGCCTTAGCATATTCTATTCCCCTCTCCGAATACATAAGATCATAGAGATTTTGTAAAATTTAGAGCAACCTCTGAATTGCTTTAATAGCACCCTTTATGCTGGGGCTGGAGCAGAAAACTATTAAAACTTGGACAGAATTTGTGTGTCCTCTTTTTCTGCCCTGCTGTCTTGAGGGAACAGAACAGGGCACAGTTGCCAATCTGGGCCAGAGATTTTGAAATAGCCTCTGCTTCAGCCTCATRCTCTCTCTGACATGCTGCACTACAGCCTGCACTTCGGCATGCCAGGAAGGAGGACTAACACAGACAGCAAGGCTGGTCCTAAGCATCTAGCCAGGGTCTTCGGTGTGTCCAAGTGCTCAGAAAGAGCAAAGAGACATTGCCACAGCTGAGGTAGCAGTAGCTGTATGTGAACAGCTGGACTGAGAACATATGGCAGAAAAAGACGGCAGAGCTAATTCCAACTATCGTAAAAGACTATGGTGATATTACTCCCAGCCCAATGGAGATGTGAGAGCAGAGGCCTTCCAAGGCACAAACAAGGGCTCAGAAATGGAGCTAATCTGGGTCCAAATTCAGATCATGTGCTCCCCATGACCATTTTCACCTCACAATGATGGATTAGTCTTTTTTCTTGTTTCAGACCAACTAGTAACAAGCATTACACTTTCCTACAGTATTTAGTAGCCAGGAATCATGTAAGATTTGCAAGCTGGTTACGTGAATTGTGAAGCTTTTACGTGAGAAAGTTTTACACAAACACTTGGGATTTCAGTATTTCCCAAGCCAGTGGATGGAAAAGGATGTTGTATCTTACAATGAATTAATGAACCTTGTTAAGAGCTTAGCCAAGAAGGGGAATGGACATTAGCTATCTGCCCTGAGGCAGTAAGAGCAGCTGAGAGACTTTACCACCCTCAAAGTGGGAGTTGGCAAGCAACGCTTGATGACAGGAAGGGTGAGACTCCTTCCCTGTGGAGTGATGACATCAAAAAGGTGTGTGTGTTTCTGCACATGTGGGTGGAGTCCAAAGATGAATTCAGACTACAAAAAGAAGCAGAGGTTCTCAGGTCTGGGATCTTTTTCATGAACACCACCTCAAAGACAAGAGCTGAGTAAGAAATGGAGTCCTCACACAGGAACTGTGTGCCATCTGTCAGATTTATAGCTGAGCTGGGGTGAGGAAAACCTTTTGAAAATAACCTGAAAGTTAGAAACATGCTTCTTTTTTCCCATTTGTTTCAGTTCACTTATTCCTGCCAAGTCTGCAACTGCATGGTCTGTTTTGGATTTTGAAAATAAATGCTTTTGGCTTAAACTGGCTAACATGAAGAGAAGCTTTAGAACAACGTGCTGACACCAAAGGCTATTCCTTTGTGCTAGCGATCCTCAAAACTTCTAGCAGTTTGGTTTTTAAGACTACCAGATCCTCAATGCCCCCCCCCCCCACGCCATCCTGCCATGATACCCAATAAAGTAATAAAGAGTAATAGAGTAATAAAGAGCATCTCTACTCATCTAGAGGGGACAGTTTGAGGGCTGGCGATGCAGAGAGGTGTGTGGAGGAAGCATCTTCCAACGATCACCCCTCCCCAGGAAATGTCTCTGGTATTTGACAAGATGATGGGGGAAACATGTAAACCCTGAGGGCTTCAAAGGCATGTAAGTTAACAGCGCCATGTCAAGCATGTGATCACGTGACAAAAGCCACAGATAGACCACAAGCAGATATTCATGGTATGCTACTGTAGATACAGGAAAAATAAATAAAATCAATGGAAGGGCCCAATACAAAGTTTACTTCTGGATTTTGGGCTGATTTGGGGACGACAGTCCCAAACATCACACATCACTGATGTCCCACTGATGCCAGCAGGTCACGTTTTTCACATTTTTAGGATGGGTGCTTTGTGTTTAGAACAGCATGAACAGCATGAACACTTTCTACTCAGTGCCAGCCCATGTGAAAGAGTTAATCCTGGGACTTTCCCTCTTTCTCCCAGCCTCTACTAGACTTTGTTCCCATTAGACATACAAAGTCATTCATTTTATCACTGAAAGCAAAACAAAACAAACACTTGTAAACAATTCCAATTAAGCAAGCACATATAACCACAGCTACATTGCATAAGGAACACGAAGCAGGCAAAGTGCTCTGCTGACCTAGTAGTAATACTGCTTTGCTAAGCACACTTATCTGGGAAAGTTTGGTTTAATCCTCCTCCCGTTTGTTCCTAATCAGCCTTCTCCCTCCCCCCTACTCCCACTACTAATCAGTCTGAAGACTTAAGCTTTTTGCATTGCTTCAATTCACAGATCCACTGACTCAAGAAAATCATTCTAACAGGTTTTAATCAATTTCCAAAATATTTTCCCACTGAATCCAGCCACATTCACTTCTTTTAATCCTAAACTGCCTGAAAAGTCAGTAGACCACAGTAAAAAAGCTACTATACAATCCTGACTGCCTGTTCAGCACAGTCTCTTCCACATTGCTTTGAAATTTCAGAATTCATCAAGCATTTCTGGAATGGGAGAGCTGTTAGTGACAGGTTATCAACTAGAAAGTTCTAAAAGCCTGAAAAGAAGTCTAGGCATTCTGAATGAAGGCAATAATATCCAGTACTGGCCCTTGCAAATATACGCATTTTCATTAGATGATTTTACACAATAGGGAAAACATCATTGCAGCATTAATGTAAAAAAAATACACTGGAAGGAAGAAAGGACTGGACAGAAACAGGTATCAAGCAGTTATGATCAGTTAAGATCACAGATATATTCCTGTGTTAACTTTTTTTTTTTTAAGCAAAAAACCCAGCAACCTTGGCTAGCACGCTTAGGGCAGAGAGATAGACTTTTGTATAGTTCACTAACAGAGATTACACAGAAATGCTAAAGAACATGGTGTCTTGAATCTAACATTAATCTATCATAAATGACAAAATACCAGATTAGAAAACATCTGGTTTAATTCTTAACTCAGTACCTCATCCTCCCTTCAAATAAGTCAGCAACAAAATGTCCAACTATTTTTTTTTTGGTCTAGTGCTAGAGCAAAGGCCTGAGATTTTCTGGGTTGATTCCACCTTCTTCATTATCACCTTTATTCACCAAGCTGTCTGTATGAACAAAAGACAGTAGGATTTTTTCTGTAACTTGTTTGTAATAAAATCTCTACTGCATTAACCATTTATTTGTGAGATATTCCATCCCTTTCTAGGGTCTCTTTTTGTATTTTTTCCTAAATAAACTCTGGGTCCAATGCATCCAAGTCAGAAGGTATTTCTGTAGACAGTTGTCTGCCAGATTCCAGATTTGAGGGCATGTGAAGGATTAAGCTGAGCTATAAATTAACTTCTAAAGACACAGAGCTATTCTATCATGTCCAGTCCTAATATAATGAAGCTCTCTGCAAAGCTACTTTTCTACTTCAGCTTCAGCTAAAGCTGGCACTTTAAAAACTCTGCAAGTAACCAGTACACAGAACTGCCAAATGTTTCTTCATGTAAACAAGTAAGATACTAGGAAAGGTATATATCCCAAACCTCGTATGTGCACAGTGACATGCAATAAAATTTGGCTTACATTTGGGTAAGCCTAATGTTTGATAAATAATGAAGAAAAAGGTAGGTGGTTGAAGAAGGTGGTCCACAACAGAGTTACAGCCTTCTCATCCTTTCAGAACTGGGGAACACATTTACCTTTAAAACCAGGCACAGCAAAGAACTGGGTCTTTATAYGACTGTTTTATGCAGCTCTGTTTACATGTGCAGGTCATCTTCCTGGAATATGTAATTCTCCAGCAATCTGGAAAACGTTACAGTCCTACATGTTTACATTTGCATTTTAAATGGCTTGAAAACATGAACCCAAGTGTGGGAGAAGCTAAGCATCATCAGGGTGCTCAGGCTGCGCAGCACCTCGCAAGATCAGGCTAATGTACAACTTGCCCTGATGCTGCATTCAGTCCTCACAAATGTAAATGGCTCAGCAAAGGATCATCTAATAGCTCGAAAAAAGAGGAGACACTATTCAAGATTCTGCTGTAAAACAGGAAAGGCAGCTACAATATGATGTCTAGTTCAGTAGGGAAAGAATCTTTACAGTTTCCTGCAAAGCAACTACTATCAGCAGGGCATCTATACGTTGTAGTATCCTTGTAGCACTCAGACCTCCAGATCCTGGTCATCACAATATTACCTTGTTTCCATGCATGGTGACAACTCCAGCTTCATCAGCAGTATTAAAATGAACTTCCATGGCTTTGCAAATACACTAGATATCATGTGATTATGCTCTGTTTACCTCTGTTAGTAGCATATGGTGAATAAGACTCAGGAAGTGCTTCATAGCAAACTTACAATGAATATGGAACAATAATATACATATACACACACACACATGCACGCACATATATAGCACTTCACAGAAATCAGTACTGACAACTCTGTTTTATTGCAAGTCTGTCCTAGCTGATATTCTATGAAAGCTTCTCTATGTGGAACTGAAGGGTTACAAAATGCATAACAAACTTTATTTCAAAGAAAAAGTTTGAAAAGGCAACACAATTGTTCCCTAAGGCATGAAAATAAATGCAGTTAGAAAAATCATTATCAGGGCTTACTTGTTCTTTTAGCAAGAAGTAATTTAAGAATTCAGAACACTTGGGGTTAGCTGTGCAGTGTAATAAATACAAAAATCTGTGTATGCCACTTAGACAGCTTATCAGTGATCTACTCGATTTATAGTCTAATGAAGTCAATATAAAGACAGATTTAACAAAAAGCTCTACTGAAAAATGCAGAAGAGAGGTGTCATGAATCTGGGGAAAGAAATAATGTCTGTATAAAGCACTACCTAAAATAGCCCTGGACACATACAAGCCGCCTTGATACCCATTTAATGCAGTGCATATAAACCAAGACTATTCAGTAATTTTGGAGAGTTTTCTTTTGAGCCTGTACATAAAAAGACAGCGAACCCCAGAGGCTGTTGCTGTCTTGCCTGTGTGACTGTGGAATCACAAGACAAGTGCATACAGAGACACTGAAGCTGAACAGAACCACCCTCCACAATTCCCATGTTGTTCCCCCTCTGGATATATTGCTGAAGGCAATACTGGCTTCTTTCAATCCCCCTTCTATTCTCACTGCTTGTAATATCTAGGCATATGTGTCAGGAATGCCAAAAAGAAACCTCTTTCCAAGTACACCATACTGCACCTTACTTTTCTCTAATTTGCTTACCAGTTTATCTTTTCTAATAGTAACAGACACAATAATCTCCTCAGTTTTTAAATGGTATTTAGTTTCATTAAATGAAGATCTCAGCTGAGGTGTTTCTAAAGTACAATGAAGAACCGGAGATGATGGTGAGGCTCTGAAGATAATTTAATATGGCAGTGGGAAGTCAGGAATGTGAACTGGGCACAGCTTGTTCACACACCATTGCAGGAGTCTCAGCACGCAACTTCACTTAATGAAGTTTTCTAACAGTCCCTGCCAGCTGCATTACCTATTGCTCAGGGGAGAAATGATCAGAACAATGGAAACAACATTCATAGAAATCAGACAGCAGTAACACCAGATGCAGCATCAGGGCTTGCAGGGAGGGAGAACTACAAGAACAAACTCAGTAAGATAGATTTCTTCCATGAGACCATCAACATGATAAACTACTCCTGGGTACCAGACCAGAATCAAGAGGACAGAACCAAAGCAGGAAGCGTAATACATTTTACAAGGGTGTGGTTCATTTTATGAACAAATATAAAAATGTTTCTCTATATTTACACACATGGGCTTGTCAGATCTGCTGAACTTCACTCCCAAAGTGTGAGCTAATACATCTGGCTCCTGTGGCTTTCTCCTTCACCATGGGGTCATACACTGCATCTGCCTTGTAGCATCGCAGCCTCTTTTCCCCTACCAAACCCCGTGGGCCAGAGTCACCACCCTGTTGCATTTGGTGCGTGAGCCATCCTGACCCTGCACAACAAGGGACTTGCCATGTATCCAGGGCTTTGAACTCGAAGGAGATCTTCCAGGAGCACATCATCCAGTTGCAGCCTTAGTGCTACAGGCCCTCCCACATAAAGCAGCTCCGCGCACCCGGGCGGCATACCCATCGCCAAATCCTGCAATGCCTCCAACCACGCCATATGATGCTGCAGACCCCTCCTTCCCCTCTTGGCACAAAAGCAGTTCCAAGTCATTTCAAAGCTCTGCCTACAGGGTTTAGTGAAGCCCTTCCCGATGAACACACCCATCCCAACAGCTGCCCTAAAGTCATCAGAAAAATATGCTCCAACAGGCTGGCACCAAAAAGCACGCAAAAAGAAGCTGTGCCTCAGTAAGTGGAATTCTGAAAAAGGAGGTCCCCAGCATTTAGCAGAATTCTGTAGCTAAGAAGGAATGCAAAAGGAGTTTTCAAAAAGGGTTTCCACCTTCCTAAAAGTGTTTTTAAAAGGTCTGGGCAAATTCTTCCTTGCATTCCTTTCAAACGTACTGATCCAAGTGTTTAGAGGAGCCTGGACAGTCAATTTACAAATTTGCTGCTGTTCTGCACACGAAGCAGTGTTTTGGGACAAATACATACATATATCCACATGGATAATTACCAACTTGCAGTTGCTACTAATTGCTACTCCTCTGAGACTCTGCACTGTGCCCATGGAGAACTGCCAACTATTGTTATTTGATCACAAGCTATGGTAGTTTGAATTACATAAAAATTCCAGTTCTCACCACAAGAAACACAAGGCTATTAGTAAACTTCTGCAGAAAATCTTGAAAATATGGTCCAGCCATACCTGGGAAAACTTAGTTCAGAGTATAGTTAGGAAGAAATCAAGATTTTTTTATTATTATTTATTATTATTTATTATTAAACTATTTTGAGAGGGCATAAGCCCTGATTTTTAACACTGTGAACTGGTACAACCCACTGCTGTTTTGTCTGACTGCCATGATTGTGATTCCAACCATTTTTATGGCTATGTAAACAGAACTTGCATCATTGCATCAAAGTAGGTCAGTCACTGTAATTCCTACTTTACAGATAACTAAATCTTAGTGAATGGTAGTGACTTTCCAAAGGCAAAAAAAACATGAAAATAAAAAAGCCAGATTCAGAACTTGGATTCTCATTACTCTCAAGTTTTACACTGTATCTACTGAATCTCATTCCCTTTCAAAATGAAAAGGGTTGGTAGTATTTCCTAATGAGCAGTTAGCAAAACCCACACAACATCTCCTAACAAAGCATCAGCAAAAATTGATTTTCTCTTAAGCTGTGAATAGACAGGAATCAGCAAAGAAATATTACACACTGATTTTTCTTAACTGTCTATTCATGTTTAGTGGGCAATTCAGTATTTCACTTCTTTYTCTGGGGCAAAAGCAGTCATAGTATTTTGTAACAAGGGGTATGCATTTCAAAAATTGAGGGTGGATTCAATCAGAAAGAGTGTCCTCCTTTGAAATATTCAGAAACAGTTCTTTAAACGGTATATTATTTGCAAAGTTTGGTAAAATTAGTCAGAAATGAATGTTAGTTAGCCTACACAGCACCAATATTTTCTTGGGAATTAATCATCATATATGGCTGAATTAATTTTTTCCATTTTTTATTTAAATAACAATGTTAGAGTGTTCTTCTATATCTCATGCAAGAATATCAAGACTTTTTAAAGCACATATAGAAAAAAACAAAGAGTTTCCATTTTCTTTTCCACTTACATCACTAATACAATCTATTTATGCTTTATCATTACTGTAATGTCCTTTTTGCTACTACAGTTCTGGGTCCTGGGAACATGAGCCCAAACTGAAGTTACAACCTGTTGATTCCCAAGGACTTGTGAGGTGGCAGCAGCAATACTGAGAACACTAAATGTTAAGTCAATGTCCTCGGTAAAGTCCCTAACACTGGCCACTACACCTGAATTTTCCTAAGTCCCCGGTAATTTAGGGTGCCAACCTCCACATCTTTAAGAAGTCTGATGAGATATTTCAAGGCATACACCTAACATCCACAACTGACTGAAAATTTGGGTGGAACTAAAGCAGGAAGTGTGTGAGAACAAAGAGGACAAGAAGTGCTGGGCAAATGAAGAAGACTCAGTAGTACTGCAAAGCACAGATGGGCAAATGGGCTGAGGCAGTGCAAAGAAACAGGAAATGTCAAACTGTGGGGAAACAGAAATGGAGAAGGCTATAAACTGAGATGGAAAGGAAGAGGCAAACAAGAGCAGACAAAGCATTTTTTCATGAATCATCAGCCAGAGTCACTGCTTCCTAAAATGCCATCCTAAAAAGGCACCAGCAGGGGGAAGGGACATGTAGTCCACAACCTGGACACTTCACAGTTGAAGCATATTTATGCTCTGATTTCCTCCTACTACTCATTTCAATCCCATCTTCTGTCTCGTCTCAGATTTCCACCATCCAACATGCCCGCACTCTCATTATTCTTAAAGCCCAATGACACTGCCAAAATGCCCATCACTGACCCTGTCCGAGTGCCAATTTCATGACATCTCTCCAGCCCCTGGCTATGCATGGTACAGCTTCCTAAGCACCTGAGTTGTGCTGCAAGCCTCCGACTGCTCTGCATTTGCACAGGGCCCAGAACACAAAGACTAGAACCGGACCTTCCAGTTGCAGGTAGCTAGACCTTCAGCAGGCTGCTCTTTCTCCCAAGCCACACTACTGTCAGTCACCCCAAAGAGCAAACCCACCAAATGGGCATATACCAGCACTAGTTTTATAGCTGAACTGATTTCTGATAATGTAAGATGAGAATCAGGCACTCAGTCTCCCAGTGAATTCAAAGTATGTGGTTCTCCTCACCTCTCCACGCTCTTTGATTTACTGGTTTAAGAACAGAACTGTGTTTCAACGGAAATCAGGTATCTAACCTACATAAATGCTTGCAAAAATTCCATGACGTATTGTCTACGTCTTTAAAGGCCTAGATATGGTACTCTGAAATATCTAGCCTTATGCACATGGGAATCCTAGCTTCACTGAAAAATCACTCAGATTTATAAAAATACTTTCCAAAGCACTGCATGTAACTTACCTTACAAGTTTTATTTTCAAAGGGATTTAATCATCTAGGTCATGTAAATGCTTTAGAAAGTGTTACCTTTTTCCCACTCTCATATTTTTCACACTGCCTACTTCAGGTACTCAACTTTGGCATGATTCAGGGTGTACATTCTCTCTGCTCTCAATGGACACAGACAGTTGCTTCTATATGGTGAATCAAAGCATTTAAGTTAGAAGCCTAAAGTCAGACTGAATATCCCTCTGTGCATTGTGTCTATATTTAGGCAAGCAATTTTGTAAAAGCTGACTTTCCAATATACTATACACAATTTTTCTTTTATTAATTGTTTGGAGACAGACCAATAGATAAGACTATTTTCATACAGATGACACTTCTGAGCACCAAGGCAAGAAGGGGCTGAGACATGAGATGGAAAACACCTGTAACTCCTCTGCAAGCCACAGGAGGTGCAGGTACTTGGCACCAGTCTAAATCATGTAATTAACACCATCATAATAGCAACTTAACTTCTACTGCTCATTGAACAAAAGCAACACAAATGAAAAATTACCTGAGCACCATAGACACGCTGCATTGCCTGAAGCAACTGGTTTGTATATTCGGTAAGGGTTCCTGCATCTTCTTCAAATACGCTAAGCAAAGACCGAGTCTTCAATAAAAGAAAAAAAGCAAACAGTTTTAACCCCAAATGAAAATACTAAAAATAATCACAAAAGACTGTAAATAAAAGGTAGCAAAAATACAAATGAATCAGAAATAATAAGCCTTTGACTTTATATGGCTCCATTTATTCATAGATCTCAAAAAACAGGGAGAAATTGGTCTTGTGAATAAGTAAACAGATGCTTAAGAAAGTGATCTGCTAAAGTGATAACTTGGCCAGGCTCTGACCCGTAGTCTCTTGCCCTAACTAATAGACATTCCTTCCAACACCATCAGGAATGTAAAAAATCCTGAATATCTGCCTGCTGACTACAGTAATCCAAGCCATATTAAGGACTCTGGGACAAACCCCATCGCTCGCTCACTTCACCTCTCTAACCTCACCCTGCACTAAAAGCACCCCTTCTCATTAGGTAATTCACAGAGTATTACTCACTCTCCGCTGTCTTGAGCGACTCTTAAAGGGCCACTGACAAAGCCAGCTGACGTAATCGGACCAAACAACTGGGTGTTCATTTCTAACAACAGCCACAGCAGTATACACACGCTCAGAGATACCCTGTACTTTCTCCATTCTGCCCGCTCATCTTTGTCAGCAAAGGGGAAGAAAAAGAGCATAATAGCTTGTGTTATCTTAGAGATGTGAATTCCCTTGGTTTGTTTTGGCAGAATCATCAGGAACAACGAGTTATGTTGCTGACACAGCTTCTGAGATAAGAAAGAACAAAAATCTCAGAAAAAACGCTGAGCTCTGGAACTTACCAGATGAAGACAATATGGAAAGAGGGAAGGCTCTCACTGAATTTTTGACAGTGTCCCTTTAACAAAGTCATGATCCATCCTTAGTCTTAACTCTGGTAAATCCAATCCTTTTGATGCTAACTGGCAATGTCTTTCCATCTGCACAGCTAATTCATACGACATTAGTTTCATCTGCTTACCTGAGCAGCATCCATAAACACCAGTACTTTAATAATCATGTCAGCCCTGTAACAGAGCCAGTGCTTTATCTGTCCTCCTGTTACAGGATCTCTAACGTGCCTGAAGGATACAGGTTTTAATTTGGGAAATTCACTTTAGAGCCTTACAGAAGTTTTAAGTTTCCCTACTATTTAAGAGGAGGCACAGGTACTTCCCCAAGGCATTTATTCTTCTTTGCAAAGCTTTCTGCAGACATTTTACATTTGTCCTGAAAAAAACCCTCAAAATCAGCATCCTTTAAGAACTCCAGCCTAAGGACAAACCATCATTTCATCTCTGCTGAGAAGTATCTGTCTAAGCTATGAAACCCTGTTGCTCAGTGGTTCAAGTGGGTGACTTGGGAGTCAGACCAACCCAGCTGGGTTCTGCTCTAGACACTGCAAGCACTGCAGTTACCTCCACACTTTGGATAAATCACCTGAGCTCTCAACATTTCAGCCTGCTGACGTGCAAAAGTAGTACAATACTTTCTACTGTAGAGACGCTGTGGCAGTCAATGCATTAGGAAAATTAGTTTGTGATCCTAGCACATAAGGAGGTACACAGCTACAAAGCACTGTTTTCAAATAAAGGGAACACAAAAAACACACAATCGAGCGAAGGCCAAATCAATGAAATGGATACCAAGACCCCAACCTTATCAAGCACCTTTCTGCAGAACTTCCTTACAGGGACAGTGGCATGATATTGAGAGTTTCCAGTACTAACCTATTATTTCAGTAATTGAAAACCTACTGGCTTTCAAAAATATCTGGTTTTAAATGTTTTTACCTTCAATGATGTRGCAATTAAAATTAGCAAAACTAACACCAACAATCCATCTCTTATCAATACAGTGCTTATCTTCCCTGTAATGTGTTACAACAGCAGATGAACTCTATAGGATATAAGGACAGTTAAAAAAAAACAAATCTAGGGAAGACAAAAATGATAAAACTTTACATGTAATGTTAATCAAGACCAATCTCAAGCCAAGACTAAAAAATAAAATAAAGCAGAATAAAAAGTTGTTGCCTGAATTAGGCTACACATCGCATGTCTCTGCATCCTGGAAGAGGTTTTCAAACATACAAATGTCAGCCAGATGCCAAAATCTTACTGAACTTTTGCAGATTCAGTTTTTCAGATGCCTAAATATGGACTGAGGTAGAACAACTCCAGGAAATCATTTCTGGAAGTCTTGGCCTCAGTTATTAGCACTTTGTTCAAAAATAATAAAAACAATAAATGATTCAAGCAGTTTGGAAGTTATGCTTGGAAACTTTTATATTTAAGAACACTATTTTAAATCACTGCAACAAAATGCCAGCATATATTTTTGTTGTTGTTGCTGCTGTTTTGTCAAATTCTGGAATAGCAGATAAAGCTGTTGAAATGAACTAGTAATCCAAACACGAACCTAACATTTTTGGAGGCCTCATTAACAGCACCATCATTTCAGCTTCTGGAAACACAGGAAAAAAATGCTGCTTTCATGCAAGTATTTCCCCTGATTTTAGCATAACTGCTTGTGCAAATTTCTCTATTTTGTGATCAAACACTTCAAAATTAGGGCATGCCTTATGGTGTCTTTTGGTCAGTGCTTGGAGACAGATCAAGACAAAAGTCCTAGATTGTAAGGGAGAGAGAGGGCGAGCTTCAGAAAACTGATAAAGAAATAACTTCAGCCTAATTCTCATCCATCTCGCACATAATTTGTATGCTTCATATAGCATATGCAAAATGAGGTTATATCCTCATTTTACGAGCCCTCTGCATTGCTGTAAGTAACTGCAAAAGGCAGAAGAGAATCAGGTCACTTTGCACAGAAGTAAATGATCACATATGCTACTAAATTGTAAGCTCTGTAGGACAGAGACTGTCTTTTTGCTCTTATTTTGCAGTACCCAGCTCATGGAGGCCATAGATCTACAGCTCTCTCCAAAAACCAAGTAATAAAAATATGAAAGACTGGAAAAAAAATGTTCCCTTGCATGAAAAAAAAACCAACAGATTTTAGCAACACTGGGTCATTAAACAAAATTAAATAATGCCCTTCTCTTCTAAAGTTACAGGACTTAAACAAAATGTGATGGCCAAATCAAGCCAAAACATCCTGCAAATACTGAGGTTTATGCACAGCCCAGTATTTCCAGTTATTGCAAAGCAGAGGTTAACAGTCTACATTTCAGGTCAGAAGAAAGAGGAAGACCTCCAAATGCAACTCAGTGCTTTGTCCTGTTGCTTTCAGTCAGTGTTAAATTTTTAATCATTGAAGTAAGCGCTGACTGAACAGGAAAATGAGTTCACTTGTCCTGCGTGTCAAGTTCTTCAGCTCCAGATGCACGGGGGAGGTTAACACTAAAAATGTTAATAACTGTTCAGAATAAATGTAGCACGTTTTGGTAAATGTGTGAAACAGAATAATTCAGGTTAGAAAGAAACACTGGGGGTCAGCTGGTCCAAACCCCTACTCGAAGCAGGGCCAACTCTGACATTAGACCAAATTACTCAAGGCCTTCTCCAGTCAAGTGTTAAAAATGTCCCAAAGATGGAGACTGCACACGTGCACTATCAAAGAGATGACACCAATCACTCCTGCTGGGATGGGATTTCACAGAATCACAGAAAACCAGGATGAGAAGAGGTGCTCAAGAGCAGCCCCAAGACTAAACAGTTCCTGACAGGTGTGCATCTGATCTTTCCTTTAAAATGTCTCTTGATGGAGACTCGGTAACACCCCTTGGCAACCTGCTCCACAGCTTGCCTAGCCATCCCTCCTCCTGGTCCACCAGCAGGTGAGCTAAGGGTTACTCCCCGGGGACACGCGGGAGCGGGGCCCACGCAGGCCCACCCCGCACTTTGTCTTTCCCTCCCCTGCTTCACCAGCGGCTTTTGGGTTCCCCCAGCCTCCCCGCCGCCGGACGGGCCCCCGAGCAGCAGCCGGGACCTCCCTTTCCTCGCCCGAAAGGCGGCGAGCAGGAGGCCAAAGCCACCCGCGGGCCGAGGGGCCGCCACGTCCCTGCCTCACGGCGAGGCGCCGCCGCGCAGCCCCGCTCCGGGAGCCCCAGCGGAGCCGCCCCCCGGCCCGGCCCGGCCCGGCCCGGCCCCCCTCCGCCGCGGGGCCGCTACCTGCGGGCGCGGCGGCGGGGGCAGGCGGCCGGGCGGGCCGCTGGGCTCGGCGGCGGCGGCGTCCCGTCCCTGTCCACGTCCCCGTCCCTCCCCACGGCACGGCCGCGGCCCTCGGCAGGTACCGCGGCTGCCCGGCTGCGCTGGCGCGGTCACTCCGCCCAGTTCCCGTGTGCGGGAGGAAGCGAGGGGAGGGGAGGGGAGGGCCGCGCCCGCCCGCCGCCATTACCCGCCCCCGGGGGCCGCCATTACCCACCCCTTCCCCGCCTCTGTTTCTGTAAAAGTCCGGATTTATCGGTCTGCAGTTGTTTTGTGCTCATCGGCTGCAGGTCTCGTTGCTCCAGTGGGACTCAAGAGAAAATGGAGCGCTTAAAATAAATAAATAAATAAAATCTGAGGAGTTCAGGAAAAATCCTGACAATTAAAAAGAAAAGGCAGCCAGAAGTATTGGCTGTAAAATGGTAAGGCACTATCCTCTTAGGAAAAGGGCCACAGTCTTCAGATAATTCATGTTGCTGCAGTCCTTTCATAGAATAATAAATATTTAAAACATTCATGCAGTCTGGGTTGCAAAAAAACTCCCAAACATTGGCATTGGCCTTGTTTCCCGTTAGGGTAAATGGGCAGCTTTTGTATCTAAATCCCTGTTGATTTTTCCACTTCTGTCATTCTCAAACAATTGTGAACATTTTATGTGGCAGGAAAGGTGACTGCTAATACAGATTTTCTTGCTGATTAAAAGCCTGCACATGAGCAGGTGGCTTTAGAAAAGTTTGGCAAATCAGCTGGGTGGTTGTTTGCTTTAATTACGTGTAAGAAAGACTCATCAAACCCTGTGGCTTTGGCTAAGATCTTTCTGTGGGTCTGACATTGATTAGTATTGCTTCTGAAGCTTGTGATACGACCTTTTCACCCAATGTGCCCAGCCTGCCTCAGTGTGACTCTGCTGCACCGGCCCTGAAGCGGGACTCCCTCTTCCCGGCCCTTGAATGGGAACAGAGTTCTCACGTTCAGTCTGCTTTTCCTGCCTGGATGAGGAGACAGAGCAGTAATAAACATCACCAGCTGACAGCACAAATATCAAGTATTACAGACGATATTCATTTACATAATGAGAAGACAAAAATAGATACTACTTTATAATACTAATGTTAATTCAGAGAATTTCAGGAAGGTGGAAAGAGGGCATAAAAAATTTGCATATGAAATTTTAAGTAAGGCGTTAGCTAGGCCTTAGACTTAAGAATTCATGACCACTTCTGAGTCAATTTTGTCAGTCTGTGATAAAGTCTTTCTTTTTTTAATCTTTCTTCAAAGATTTTTTTAAAACATCATTTTAAATTCACTGTGGTAGAAATTCGTGCTTTATCAGATGTTCTATAATTCTTGAAGTAGCTTCAGGACATTTTTCAATATTTCCCAAATATTTGTTACAACCCTGCCCTTTTCTTTTCCCCCCTGGTCTTGAAATAGATCAGCAACAACTCTTCCCCATTGGGTTGAGGTATTTCCTCGACCAAGAAAACATCTGTATATTTGGCGTTTTTTTTCACATCATCTTCCCTCCCAAGAACTATAACATTTAAAGACTTATTTTGTTCTTCTTGAYGGCTTTGTTTAGTCCGAGCTTCAAGTACAGAAGCCTGTTATCATTTTTCCAGAACTGAGGATAACTATTTTTAGAACAGGCTCTACTGATTTTATTTACGTGGAAGAAATGGCACTTCAATAATTACTGGAAAGTTAACTATTTTAGTATGTCTCATTCTTTTTTACATCATTCTTTATACAGCTTTAAACTTTGTTGGTTGTTTATGTGTAGCGATCAGAAGACTTTTATTAAATTGCCCCATTACTGTCCYGGTGTTTTTTAAATGAAAAAAATAGTTATGACTTAATAACTGAGATTACCCTTTCCTTGCATTACTGATAATTGAAATTAATTCCCCAGTTACCTAGTTTTGTTAGGTCTCAAGAATTATACTTTTGTTCTGACAACTCTAAATAACGTCTTGTCTTTAAAATGATTAAAATAATCTATAGTACTACTACCAAACATTTCAACAATTAATCACACAGTTGTAGTGATACTACAGAGAAATTAGGTACACTTGTGTGTAGGCAGAGGCATAGGTGGTGCCTAAACCTTTAAGACAGAGAGATGCTGCCTCTGAGTTTCAGCCTGGATGGTAAAGTGGGTTTCCCTACACTGCACAAGTGCTGCCATGGTAGGCTGCTGGACCTAGGGAGGACACGGGAAGCAGCCTGGCCAGTCCAGCCCCAAGGGTGCACGTGTCTGGGTCACACTCTGGTACCTAAAGTGCATCTAGTGCCCAAGCTAACTTCTGCAGAACTGTCTCAGTAGCTTCCCACTGCATAGTATTTTATCCCCCCTCTGGAAGAGGAGCTGCATGGCGTGTATCTTGTCGTGTGATTCAGAAGCTGCTCACTGCGCTGGGCAGCGCTAGCAGGGAACCACCACTGCTGTAGCTCCTGTCTGCTAAAGCCAGTTATGAATGCTGCTCCTCAGTCACTACGAAAGTGTTGCCGGTGAAAAGCACTCTGTTAGCTTTTGTTCAAAGTCATATTTAATGGGAACATTGTACATATAGAAAGAGAGTAGGAAAACAGCTGATATAGTACCTAGAATCAATCATCTGAATGTACTTTCTAGTTCAAGAAACCAGTCATGGCAGTATGAATGGAGCAGTAGCATGGTTCCAGTAAGTAGCCCAATTCGTTCTTGTATGTGTATTCTTTATTGTACAGATGGCTCTATTATGTTCAGATAAATGCTTTATACAGTGTGCAAACTTAAGGTAAAACTCTTGGAATGGCCAAAACGAAACTGGCATGTGCTCCTTATAAGATTAATAAAGATGTAATAAATAACATCACGTAAAATCAATAAATAATTTAGAGTGTTGAGGCTGAAGAAATTCGTTATGTGAACTAATTATTGTACTATTTCTAAGAAGAAATGGTGCTTCTTTCCATTCTACCTGAATGTAGTCCAAAAATCTCATAGTTGAGAGAATTAACAATTTTAAAGGAAAGAAGAAATAACTTTGGACTGATTTGTAAGCTCAAGTTTGTCTGCTATTTGAATCTCTTGGCACAGTGATGTAAAAACTTACAGTATTACTGCAATTTTGCAGAAATCAGCGCATCTTCAAACTTGAGTTTTGGGTTTTACTCAAGAGTCTTGTTCCTGTTTGAGGTTGGCCAGGAATATCCCATGGTAAGAAGACAGCCAGGTATGTTCCTCCCCAGACTGCCTTTGCCTATGTGGCGAAAGGGACCATGGCGTAAAATGGTAGTTTGGGACTGTGCTTTCTAGCAGGACTTGAGCATCTCAGTACTGTATTTCCAGATTTGTTTCTTCTGGAAGGGCTTACTAGCCCAAGTACATTGCTACCTAACTGCCCAGTGCCAGCTCAGAACTGGAAGTGGTTACACTGAGTCTGTATGGAGCTGCGCAGGAGTTAAAGCTGACAGGGCTGATTAATTGGCCTGTTTGGAAACAAGGCAGCTGTTCTGCATCCTTAGCATAATTTATTTCCAAATTCGATAATCCACCCAGAATTAATGGAGAGCTGACTATAATTATTTTTTCTGGTTAGACTAGTTACAGAGTAAGTCTTATTGCATTGTGTTTTCTTTTTCATATTTTCCATTATAACTTTAAAGAACATATTGCATTATACTTCCTTTTTGGCTTCATACCTTATACTTAACTTTACAAGAAATTACTGAGCAGTAATGTGCTAGTCACATGTTTGCAAAGTCAGCTGAGTCTATTTATGCATTTAACACAGAGTGCCTAATATTCTTCATGCTCAGTAACAAAGAAATCTTTGGACTGTGGATGAGTTTTAGAAATGTAATAATTTATCCTAAATAAGTGTAATTATTTACCCTAAAAATCCTAAATAGTGCAGCTATCCTAAATAAATATAGAAGGTATATTAAATGATACTAGTAATAAATCACTTTGAATTTTTTACAAATGAGAGATTTGAAAAAGAATCTCACTACTCTAGCTACCAGGAGCATCCCAAAGCAATTATTAATAGTATGTGAATAATTACTGGTTAGATTACTAATAGGGCATCTAATGTACATGAGAACTCTTGAACACTTAGAGGAGGAGTGATATCTTGTAGTTTTACGTATGACCCAAAGATATTACCAAGGTGAAATAAAATTCCATTGAAATTATTAATTGCCATGCAGCCGAGGTCTCATGCTTTTTGTTTTAATGTAAAACACATGGCTTTGTTTGTTTCCATTAAACACATTAGTAATATGCCAGAATGGATATGTACAGATGGACTTGATAATGGGATGGATTGAGTTAAAACCTCTTTGAAGCTGAAGGGTGTAACTGCCATCTTTAATCTCATTTAATTTAGAGACAATTAAGTTCCTTTTTGTAACCGAGCAATTGAAACAACAGCAGCCTCCATCCAGATCTGGAATAAGATTATGGTTCCACAAGACCGAGGCTTTGGTGGCAGCACCCGTGGGAGATAGCAGCACCGCTTCCCCTGTTGCTGCCTTGGGGCTGTGGGACATGGCCTCTGGTGGCCTTGGCACAGCTCTGTCTGGGAGCCTGTCTGAGAGGGGATCTGGTTTAGCTTTTTTTGTTTGTTATGCAAGGGATAGAAACACGCTGAGGATGGGTGGCTCGTGGATGGGGGGAAGAACAGAAATACTTTAAGCTGGTGTCGCCCAAAATTTTTGGAGTGCTTGAACAGATGCTAAGATATAGGCCCCTTTCACCTTTTAACTGCACTTTTTATAACATATACTGCTGCCTAACCTAGCCTAGCAGACATTTCCGTATTTCAGAGGGTGATCCAATGGAATTTGGGGATATCTGAAGCATACTGCAAAATCTTAACATGAAATACGACTACCATAAAGAATTTTATAACACAATACAAATATTACATCAAAGAAATATGTACATGGTATCATTTTTGTGGATTTAAATGAAAGAAATCTAATGTTGGGCATATGGAAATTTTATGAAGTGCTAATGATTAACTTGTTAGAGCAAAAGCTACCCAAGGTCAAAATACTGTGTTGCAGGTACCATTGCAGCCACAGATAGGACTGTCAGGAGTTCAGTGTCAGAGGGAGCAATGACTCAGAGCCCTTCTTTTATTATCTTTAAAATACAATAGTAATACACATATTGCAGGCAAATACACCCAAAGTCAGCCTCTCTAGAGCCAGCTTTTAGCCTAATTTTGTTGCCATGAGGTCACCTGAACCAGTCAGGCCCTGCACTTTGTATTTAGTTTGAAAGACAGAATTGAAAAGTATGTGTCGTCTTACCTCTGATCACTGCCTTTGTTTCACCTTCCTTTGGCATCTCTGGCTGGCTACTTAGGCTAAAAGAGCTGAATGCTAAAGCCATGACCTAATCAGTAGAACATATCCTAAGGACTGCTAGAAGTCTGCAAAAGTCTGCCAGCATTAACATGTTCTTTTTGGCCTTTTTGCTTGCTCTTTGAGGTCTTTTTGTTCTGTGTACAGAGTGTAGCACAACGGGGTCCCAATTCATATCTGGGGCTGCTGAAGTATCTACAGGGGCCCCAGGCAGCTCCTCTGGTTGTTTATGCCTGAAACAGAGCTTGCCTTTACTGCCCAAAGCAAAGGTTGAGCAGGACATGGGGGTTCACCAGGGTATTGTTTTATGTTTGCAGAGAAACAGCAGAAAAAATGGAGAATGACATGGAGAACAATACTCTGGACAGCTCTCGAATGCCCACTGATACCGTGGTCTCTTTATTTCCCGAAGGGGAGTGAGTCCTCCAGGCAAGCTGCCAAGGCAGTGTCATGAACGCGCACACACAAGCAAGTGCTGGCACGCCAGGAATATACATGGCTGCCCAGGCAGAAGGTTTGGACACCTCCAATCTAGTGCAGCAGGAACCATCTAACCGAGCTCTGTGTTCTTCCAAAATGCTTGGGTGCCTCCTCCTTTGCTAGATCAGAGGTTTCCGACTTTTCTTCCTGTGCTGGCCATTTAGCGGCTTTTCTGTTGTTGGGAGAAAGCCAGATGGAAACCCTCTCCTGCCAACCACTGTTGTAAATGCAGTGCTTGCCAGAAAGGGAAGATTGCACAGCGTGTGCGCTGAGATCCTCCAGCACTGCCTCTGGTAGCAGGCTTGTCACACCGGCATGCTGGTGGCCTTCGTTCCTGGGGGCTGCTCAGGTGTGCAAGGGGAGCAGGATGTTGAATGATTACGTCAGAGACTGCAAACAACACGTTGATACTCTCTTCCATGAGGCTCTTAGACCATTTTGTCGGAGGTGTGCTGGTCATATAATAAGACCAGGACCCCTAGGAAAGATGGCAGCAGGGCCAGACTGCTGTTTGGAAAATAATTCTTCCAGTCAGCACTTCTCAGTGCACTCCCAGAGTTTTCCCAGAAAAAAAGCCACTGTGAGCAAGCTGCAAGCAAGAGGAATTATCCCACGAGGCCACCTGCAGCTGGCTGGCTGTGACCTCTCCACCCTGTGCGACTGGTGTGCACCTCGCCTCAAGTTCCCCGGCATTTGCCTTGTAGCAGCAGTGCTGCCCTATCATTTTGCTTCCCACTGTGTGATTGATGATGCAGGTAGGTGTTTTGTCTCTGCCAAGTTTCAGTATTATGCCCGTAATGATGCTTTACATTACCTGTGTGCTTGACTACAGAGGTCCAGTCCTGCAAACATACGAACTTGTGTGTAGCCCCTTGAATTCCTGGGAATTAATCAGGCATATAAATGCAGGCTGGATCAGTAAATAGTTTTCCAGCTCTTTCCAAATCATTTATGGTAACACATTGCTTATCTTTGTTTTTCTTTCACTTTTTAAAAAACATTTAGGGCAAGGGTCGCATACAATCATTATCTTTAAATATAAACATAAGTGCAGACAAGATCCTAGTTCAGCAAACATCTTTTCTTTATAAACACCATGAAGTGTACAGACAACATGTCCATCAGGCAAGGTCAAAAGGACCTAATAATGTACATGAGTTTTTCTTAGAGGAGACTCTTGGTTCCTAATTAGTTTTTCACCCTCTCAAATCAAACCTGTATCAAACAGCAAAAAGAAGAAAGCCCCCAGCAAAACAGCAATACAAATCTGTGACTGGGAGAGCACAAATAATAATATAATGAAAAATACTCCCCTCAGCATCTAAACTAATTTAATTGTTTTAAAAGAAATCTGTGAAAAAAGAAACGTTTTCAGGTGTTTTCAGCCATTGCCTGAAATGAGCAGCTAGTGCATACAGCACTTCAGAGAAGGTCTTGCTACATTTGATTTACACTGTGTCATAGTATTGCCAAAATGAGCAACGTTCAATACTTAGAAAACTAAATCAAGATATGCTGACTTAGTTTCAAGGAAGCTGTTTATTGTTAGATTTGAGTCCAGATCTGTGCTCCTTTCCACCACGGTACATTTGGATCCGTGCTGCCAACCTGCGTGGTTTTATTGTGTCCCCATGTTCTGGGGCGGCCATAGCGGCTGGGGCTGATGGGACTGCAGCMTCCCCGCTAGCACTTCCCCGCGTGACACCTCCTTCTTCCAACGTGACAGAGATTTCATTTTTGCTGAAAAAGCAAATCATTACGGAGGAAAGAGAGCAAATGCAAGCTCAAAAAACTCACTAATCTGACATCGAAGAAGTAAAACTCCACAGTAATTATTTTTAGTAATTGTTAATTTTCATGTTTTTCAAGGAATCCCATGCATTTTCAGAGCCCCAGTTCATGATTTTTGGACAAAGTTGCATATACACATAGTAGTGAAGAAAATACTAGTATTTTGGGAGTAATTCTAGGGATGTATGGAGGAATGGTTCATCTTAGGGTTTGATACTTTGCCTCTATTATGTTATTAAACCTGGAATGAATGAAACTAGATAAAAGTGTTGCATGTGGAGACTCTCAAACTATCCATCTCTGTCTCTCTACTCTTAAGCCCTTTGCCTCTGCTTGTGGGTTCACAAGTTGACTCCGTGTTTGGCAAACAGTGAATTGCTTCATCTTTACTAATGAGAGGAGATTGTCACCTTTATATGGATGCTGAAAGGATGTCTTCTATGAGAGCTTCATATATCTACAGACATGGATTGTATACCGTTTGTTTCATTTGTATGTTTACAAATGTTCTGCTATCGTAAACATTTCAAATTATATAGATAAAAATCTTCTCTTAATGCTTAAAATTTACTAATATTTTATGTCTGTCAAAAATCACATTCTTATTGAAGTTCAGTGTTAAAAACATACTTTTGCTATTTGTTAGTCAATGCAAAATAATATAATTGCCATATGTGGGTGTCTTTTCTGAACAAGCTAACACACACTGCTTCCATGTTGCTAATTGTATGACGAACTTGTTTACCATATGCCTAATATGACAGCGAATTCAATGAATCAAAATGATTAGCATCCTCTAGTACTAAATGCATATCTGGATAAAAACATGCTGTTTTGACAGACATATGATTCTCTCTCGCTCTTTATTTTTTATTTTTTTTTAACCTGGCTAGTATTTGCTAAAGCAGAATTCCAGGTGAGCAATAAAATGGCTCATACAAGTTATGAAAATCTTGTCCGGTGTGAATTATATATGGCCACATTAAAAATACTGGCGAATTTTAGCCTACCTGTGTCTTCAAAAGATAAGATGTTAAATGATCAGAGATGGATAAATGCACAGATTCAATGAAGACAGTACTACTACGACATTTTACACCATGAGGATGTAGCTCCTATTTCTACACCCTGCAGATACACTGCCTATGAAAAAGGGGCAGCCCCTGTGTTATTTGGATACATTACCAATATAAGGAAAAACCAATTACTATGTGTGGAAACTATAAAGGAAATCTATATCAACAGCAATGCTTCAGAGGAAGAACTTAGATCTGAAAAAGTGCATGAAAACAAAAAGAAAATAAAGCAGGGTTACTACCTTCCCAGGACAGTGAGGAAATAAGAGCCTTGTGTGCAGAAGCCTCTCTTGAAAAGAAAGCGTGGGATTTCATATAGACAGACCGGTACCTTGTCCAGGGGACCATCTTCCGAGAAGCATGCCTTTCTGCTATACATTTCTGAAGCAGGCAGAGTTTTCCTGCAGTGATCTAGATAAGGTTGTCTTCCACTGTTGGATTAGTAGTTTAGGCTCCAGTCTATCAAATAGTGTAAGCGTGCGTTAAGTACAAATCAGTGGGATTGAAGCATATGCCTAAAGTGAAACTCATGCTTTAGTTTGTCATTTAGAAGGGATGCATTGCCGAATTGGCATCTTAATGACATGTCAGTATAAAGATCCTTTCTCTAGCATTTTTCCATGGGTGGATTTTTTGTCTTTTCATTTTTGTGATCACTTCTTTGTTTGTAAAAGCTGATTTGGCTGCATCTTGCAAATGAATTTACGTAATGAGAGACAGGGGAAAGAGAGATTACTCTGCCTGTATATCATATTAAAAGCATAGAGTAAGATGCTTTTCTCCTCCAGAATAGACCTTTGGGAGACTGTTATCAGCGATAGTAAAATGAAGGTTGAGTGACTGCAGAAGTAAGAAACAATCTTATATATCTCCTATATTTTTATAAGATCTTTAATAGAAGGATCCAATATATCATATCTATCAACTTTTAGGTGCAGAAAGGATTCCAAACTGCTTCTGAATACACAATGTAAGCATTTGTTCATTTGTTTTTTTCAGGGGCACCTACCTTGGACTGTGGCAGCCAATGTACCAGGCATCTTTTCAAAGGGAAGGGAGAGGAATTAAAGAAGTTGTGTCTGTGAATTTAGAGTTTTATGAAGTAAAAATTAATGGAGTCTCCTATTTGTATCTGGAAAGGGAAAAAGCAGGGCTATTACCTAAATGTGATTCTGAAGAAATAAGAGGTGAGAGATCATAATTTGGGTTCTGCTAAAGATTTACAGGGATGTTTTCTTATTTTTCTCTGTCTTTCCCAGGGAGGACTCCARCGTCTCAAAGGTGACCATTTTTGAAAGCTGGTAATTCAGGCCTGAATATACTGCAGGTGTTGGAAATGGATTTCACTGCCACTAATATGTATACAGRTTTTTAAGGAGATTGATAAAACATATCTTCTAAGTCCTCTTTGTTGCTGATACAGCAATCCTTATACAGCCAGACTTGAGTATATGGTCCCAAACTGAAGCATCCCTATGTCTCTAAAGTAAAAATCTTGCAGGTAGTGAGAAATAACTGAGCTCTGGAGGCAAATTCCTCAAGAGTTTTGTGCAGGTCTGTGCATACTAAAATCTAGACATTTTTGGGAACAGATGAAGACACTGATGTGAACATACATACTAGCATTGAATTGTGAGTTGTTTTTTTTCCCCATGAACTTCACCCAGTGCACTCCTGAACTCCCTTTCCACCTTGTGAAACAGCTAAGAATCATATGCCCTGAGCTGTTAGCATTTAAAAACAAAGGGGATTTTCATCACTATGCACAATAATCACATTCAGAAAGAATTAATACAAAATTAAGTACTGTTTACTTCAGTACGCTGTTACTTCATCTATTGCATCAGAGATTTTGGGGTGGCTTTTTAAAATTTTTTTGATAAAGCTGGCATATGAGCTAACAGAGTGTTCACATCTCTTCCACGCTTAGCGGCTGTCCACTTAGTAACGTACTCTTGCTTCTCCGTGGCTCACCACTGGGTTTCTTGTTCCTTTCTGCCAGGTGTTTCAGGGAAAGCTGCACTTTCACTGATTTCAGCTGGTGTAAATCCATGTCTGGTTTGGCTCAACAATGAGAATTTTACCCATGACTTCCAGGAGAGCAAGATCAGACAGAGGAAAGAAAATCTTCTTGCCTTAGGGAAAAAAAAAGCCAGTGGGGGATTCCCGGCAGGCAGGAAGAGGATGTGAGGGTGAGCCTTGAGGCAGCTCTTTACCCACTTTTTCTCATTGCAGACAAGGAGCGCAGGGAGGGACGTGCTGAATGGGTTACCATAGCCCCCCTGACGGCTAAAGAGGTTTGGCTGCTCCCCCCATGCAGAGTCCCTGTGTTGCCTCTTCTATAAGCCTGGTATTACTAGCACAGTTTGGTCTCTAAAGTAGGGTTGGTTTTTTTTTTAATCCTTTCACAGATATTCTTTTTCAAACCATTTTAACTACCTACTGATACAGCTGCCAGGAAATGACAAATTACCATCGCTGCTGCTACTAAAGATTAGTATAGGGGATATGACAAATTATGAATGGCATGAAGTGGTGGATTGATTCTCTGCTGTTTATTTAAAATGAAGAGCAAAACCATGAGTAGCATGGAGTGGGGCATCGATTCGCCAATGTTTATTCTAACACAAAGAACAAACACTCAACAGCTGGAGCTGGCAGGAGCCAGGTTCAAAGCAAACAAAAGGAGCTTCTTCAAATAACAGGTGGCTGAGAAGTGCAACGCAGGGTGCTGTGGGTGCTAACAGCTTGCATGGGTTCGCAGAGGAGGAATCTGTTACGGTTGCTAAATATATGGGACCTTCATCTGTGTCAGGAAGACCCTGAACTGCAAATGTTGGAGGCTGGGAGGGAGACTTGTGGGAGGACGTATCGTATGAGTTTCCGCTGTTCTTTCAGCCACTGCCAGAGCTGTCAGTCAGAACCTGAACAAGGCAGATCTTTGCTTCAACCAGATATGGCTGTTTTTATGTTCTTGTTCATTAGGTGCATTTCTTTTTTAATTTAACCCCATCCCATTGCTTCATACTTTGGCTTCCCTGTTATCTCATCCATCAGCTATTTCTTCTCTTTCTGACTGCCAGCAAAGATGGAAATTCATTTCATGTCCAGATGGTACCTCGCACAGTCAGGGTCAAACTGGTATGATTGTCAAGTAATATTGCTAAGAAATATTACAGAAACGCAGGCTACTGTGTTCTCTCTTTTTGATAGCCTATGGGTTTTGTTATAATTGTCTTTTGGTTTCTGCTCCCAGATACAAAATTTATTAACACTTTTTGGCTTGAGTATGGCTTTAAAGAATAGAGTGAGATTTCTGAAACTTCACAGAAATCTGAAGATCTCTGCACACAAAATTCTGAACCATTTTCCACTGCCAAGTAATGGGCACCTTCAGCGGGTTGCGGAATCATGCTAGCTTTTATTCATAAGGTCTTGATCTCTCTTTTTTTTTAATATCAATGATAATAATTGAACATCTTGATGCAGTTGACTTTGTTTGCTGACATATAAAAGCAGACAACCTCCAGCTGAACCAGGCGTGCTTTTGTCTGTCGAAGTCCTGGACTTGGACTCATGAGTTTGCCAAGCAGAACCATCCTTGCAGGTTCCCTGGGGAACTGGGGAGTAACTGGCTGACCTTCAGTGGCCCAATGATCACAGCCATCATCTGTGCAACACCAGATGCTCACGACAGTTCAACAAATCAATGAAAACTACTAACCCTGGTTGCTAGCTATACAATAAGGGTGCCATAGCAACACTGTAAAACTGTCCAGGAAGGAATATAATACATAGTAACCTAGAATCTGAACTTTAAAATACCAGAATTGAGATGCCACCATGAACAAGGTGGCTGTGTTGTTTAAGCTTGATAGCTGATTTGTAGACCACCTCTTAAAGCAGGAAAGTTTTCTCTAAATTGAACTCCAGTTGGAAATTTACTTTGGAGGAAATTAATCCCAAGATATTAACTACTGATGAAGAGATGAGATTTTTTCAGGACACTTGCAGTTTTGAGAAGACCCATATTTAAAAAATGTTCTTTAAAGGAAAATATCCAGAAGATGGTAATTAGCACCACATTTGTTGTATACTTGCATAAGCTGAGGTACAAATCTTTGGAAGCATGTGTTATGTTAGAAAAGTCATGGTAGAATAAGATTTTTGATCTGGATGATTCAAATAAAGGAATAGGAAATACAATAGTGGAATTTAGGAAAAGGTACATTCTTGTACAAGTAAGGGCAATTTCTTAATACACACAAAAAAACTTCCTTAGGGGCTTTAAAAATCCTTCTCTACAGACCTGCACCCCCAGCTTGACAACCAGAAGCAGATTGTTTGGATTTCAAACACTCAGACTCACAAAAATCTCCAAAAAGGGAAAATTACTCATTTTTCAGATCTGTTATTCCTGTTAACTGAACTGTTTTCATAACTGTGTAAATTTGGGGTTGATTTAGGGAAAGTGCTTTCTCACTACATTATTTGAAATACTTAAAGAAGTTCATATCCACACTTTCTCAATCTTCCTGAGAGGAGATGGGGTACATAGGATGATGGCAGACACCAGGAGTTTATTGATGCAGGGAACATACCATTCTGAAGAGTTCCTTCCTTTAATAGAAAGCATTCTGGTAATAGACTTGTTTATGAGACTGCATTTTGCTACCAGTTATTTTCACTAATAAAGTGAAATGCTCAAGTTGTGTAGAACATAGGTAAATTTGAAACTAAAGTGTATAATATCATTTGAAATGGGAGACACCTAAATACAGCTGCCAAGAGAGAAAGTTTGCCTTAGACCCCTTGTTTTAAAAAGTTCAAGAGGGTTTGACTTATTACAATCCAAGACAATATATACAGCATCACATTCCCTTTACCCTGAGACCCCTGGATCCCAATAGTACCAGCTCTGGAGGCGTAAGCACTGGCATGCTCTGGTTTCTTGCCTTACTCAACTCAATGCACCCCTTAATTTATGCAYATAAGTCACTCAGCTTATGTATGGTACACTAAATTTGGAAGATGACTGAAAACAGAGATAGAAGGTAGATGCAGAGTCTTCCTGGTATCCCTAATACTCCTGTAGGTTTCTCAGCTGGACCTGTATCTTCTGCTTGTGGCCAGGGTAATGGTTCAGTGCGAAGGCACCTCCAGGGGATTTTCTGCTCTCAACCATCTGTTCGAATGTGTGAGGAGATGGCTTGGCCTCAGTGTTCAACACAACTGCTTCCACCTGGTAAACCATATATTAAAACCATATTCATAGATTATTCCACAGTATGGCAAGTCTATGGTCAGTGTGGGCTGCTGTGTTTTTTTTTTGTTTTGTTTTTGTATTGGAAAACTGTATGAGATCTTTTCTACTTGTGCATCCATTAAAAGTTGATAAACCCTTTCTTCCTTAACTCTGATGTAAAAATTCATTTTGGGATGTTGCTTGGCACTTGAAGGCTCAGTCTTAGAATTTATTCTTTTTTATGTAATCTTCTGAAAATCTGGGCATCCAGAAGGCATGGCTGCAAACCTTTGTGAGGGTCTTTCTAAAGCCAAATCTCTGCTCTCCCGCTCTGTGTGTGTTTGGGGTTGTTCATCATGAAGGAGTTGTGTGTCCATGTGTGTGTGCCTGTTAGCCCTGCCGTATTAAATTTTGAACCGGTTGGTCAGGCTCAGGCAATTTGTCAAGACGTTGAAGATACTGAGTTTCTACAGATGTCATGAAAATAGGTGGCCAGTGAGCAGAGGGAGATCCTACAGATGTCCACCCGGCTCCACCGTGTGCTCCCACTTGTTAGACATCAGAGGATCCATGCAGGTGTGCCTCCCCGAGGCATACATCCATAGGAGACCGGACATCATCGATTCTGCTGCTTATGGAGCTGTTTGTTTTTACCATGTGCTTTATGGAAGCACACAAGAGAACTGTGATGTCTTTTCCTTCTCTTTGAATAGAGTGAGAGATCAGGCAAAGGTGTTTGATATTTGGTCCTCTTGTAGTAAAGACAGTTATCAATAATACGTGTAGGTCATCTTCATACTAGTATTTAGATGACACCCCTAAGTCCTCTTTCTGAGCACTAAAATAGAGGCACTGTAAATGCTACAGATTTGTTGCAGCAATAATGTCTAACCTGAGTATTTGCAGTTGTATCCAGTTGTACCCATTGTGTTCCAGCTCTTCAGTCACTTGAAAGGGCTGAGCAAGAGGAAGTCTTGAAGTTTTGGAAATATTTTGCTTCTCTATATGGAAGAAAGGTTCAGGTTAGTAGAAAATAAGTCAAATTCTCTTTGGGGAATGATACAAATTTCAAACTGAAAAAAAGATTGCTTGCAGACATTGTAAACCTACCTTGCACATTTCTCTGTCTGCGCTGTTGATATTGTTGAGGAGCAGTAAATCCGTAGTTCTTATCCATCTATCGAGTTTTCAATGTGAACATATTTCCGTAAGAAGAGAAATACTTAAAGGGACCAATTTTAAAACAGCAGATCGGATGTTATTGATAGCACAGGTGGGTTTTTTAGGTTGACCTGTGCAAGGGGCGTCCCGAATGCGCCGTGAAGCGCGTGAGACTGAGACAGCGGGCACCGTCGCTGCACGCATGCAGTGGCTTGTTTCACGCGTTGGGGGGGGCGGGTCACGGGGGTTCCTGCACGCTTTTGAGACTATTTAACCTTACTCCCAGTTTCACAACGGGGAAGGCGCGGAGGCGCTTTGCAGCGGTGCGCCCGGCGGTGCGGGGGGAGCACCGCGGGGCCGGCGTTCACGGCTGGTGGGTGGGCGGAGGAGGAGGAGGAGGAGGAGGAGGAGGAGGAGGAGGAGGAGGGGTCCCCGC